>NC_053026.1:149888926-150023516 GCF_003073215.2 Triticum urartu | reverse complement strand
TCCAATCACTGCCACCAAGCTACAAAAGCTTCGTGATGAACTATAATATGCAAGGGATGAATAAGACTATTCCTGAGCTCTTCGCAATGCTAAAAGCTAGGGAGGTAGAAATCAAGAAGGAGCATCAAGTGTTGATGGTCAACAAGACCACTAGTTTCAAGAAAAAGGGCAAAGGGAAGAAGAAGGGGAACTTTAAAAAGAACAGCAAGCAAGTTGCTACTCAAGAGAAGAAACCCAAACCTGGACCTAAGCCTGAAACTGAGTGCTTCTACTGCAAGCAGACTGGTCACTGGAAGCGGAACTGCCCCAAGTATTTGGCGGATAAGAAGGATGGCAAGGTGAACAAAGGTATACGTGATATGCATGTTATTGATGTGTACCTTACTAATGCTTGCAGTAGCACCTGGGTATTTGATACTGGTTTTGTTGCTAATATTTGCAACTCGAAACAGGGACTACGGATTAAGCGAAGATTGGCTAAGGACGAGGTGACGATGCGCGTGGGAAATGGTTCCAAAGTCGATGTGATCGCAGTCGGCATGCTACCTCTACATCTACCTTCGGGATTAGTATTAGACCTAAATAATTGTTATTTGGTGCCAGCGTTAAGCATGAACATTATATCTGGATCTTGTTTGATGCGAGACGGTTATTCATTTAAATCAGAGAATAATGATTGTTCTATTTACATGAGTAATATCTTTTATGGTCATGCACCCTTAAAGAGTGGTCTATTCTTATTAAATCTCGATAGTAGTGACACACATATTCATAATGTTGAAGCCAAAAGATGCAGAGTTGATAATGATAGTGCAACTTATTTGTGGCACTGCCGTTTAGGTCATATCGGTGTAAAGCGCATGAAGAAACTCCATACTAATGGGCTTTTGGAACCACTTGATTATGAATCACTTGGTACTTGCGAACCGTGCCTTATGGGTAAGATGACAAAAACACCGTTCTCCGGTACTATGGAGAGAGCAACAGATTTGTTGGAAATCATACATATAGATGTATGTGGTCCGATGAATGTCGAGGCTCGTGGCGGATATCGTTATTTTCTCACCTTCACAGATGACTTAAGCAGATATGGGTATATCTACTTAATGAAACATAAGTCTGAAACGTTTGAAAAGTTCAAAGAATTTCAGAGTGAAGTTGAAAATCATCGTAACAAGAAAAAAAATTTCCTACGATCTGATCGTGGAGGAGAATATTTGAGTTACGAGTTTGGTGTACATTTGAAACAATGTGGAATAGTTTCGCAACTCACGCCACCCGGAACACCACAGCGTAATGGTGTGTCCAAACATCGTAATCATACTTTACTAGATATGGTGCGATCTATGATGTCTCTTACTGATTTACCGCTATTGTTTTGGGGATATACTCTAGAGACGGCCGCATTCACGTTAAATAGGGCACCATCAAAATCCGTTGAGACGACGCCTTATGAACTGTGGTTTGGCAAGAAACCAAAGTTGTCGTTTCTGAAAGTTTGGGGCTGCGATGCTTTGAAAAAACTTCAACCTGATAAGCTCGAACCCAAATCGGAGAAATGTGTCTTCATAGGATATCCAAAGGAAACTATTGGATACACCTTCTATCACAGATCCGAAGGCAAGACTTTTGTTGCTAAATTCGGAAACTTTTCTAGAGAAGGAGTTTCTCTCGAAAGAAGTGAGTGGGAGGAAAGTAGAACTTGACGAGGTAACTGTACCTGCTCCCTTATTGGAAAGTAGTACATCACAGAAACCAGTTTCTGTGACACCTACACCAATTAGTGAGGAAGCTAATGATAATGATCATGAAACTTCAGAACAAGATACTACTGAACCTCGTAGATCAACCAGAGTAAGATCCGCGCCAGAGTGGTACGGTAATCCTGTTCTGGAAGTCATGCTACTAGATCATGATGAACCTACGAACTATGAAGAAGCGATGGTGAGCCCAGATTCCGCAAAATGGCTTGAAGCCATGAAATCTGAGATGGGATCCATGTATGAGAACAAAGTATGGACTTTGGTTGACTTGCCCAATGATCGGCAAGCGATTGAGAATAAATGGATCTTCAAGAAGAAGACTGACGCTGACGGTAATGTTACTGTCTACAAAGCTCGACTTGTCGCAAAAAGGTTTTCGGCAAGTTCAAGGGATTGACTACGATGAGACCTTCTCACCCGTAGCGATGCTTAAGACTGTCCGAATCATGTTAGCAATTGCCGCATTTTATGATTATGAAATTTGGCAAATGGATGTCAAAACTGCATTCCTGAATGGATTTCTGCAAGAAGAGTTGTATATGATGCACCCGGAAGGTTTTGTCGATCCAAAGGGAGCTAACAAAGTGTGCAAGCTCCAGCGATCCATTTATGGACTGGTGCAAGCCTCTCGGAGTTGGAATAAACGCTTTGATAGTGTGATCAAAGCATTTGGTTTTATACAGACTTTTGGAGAAGCCTGTATTTACAAGAAAGTGAGTGGGAGCTCTATAGCATTTCTGATATTATATGTAGATGACATATTACTAATCGGAAATGATATAGAATTTCTGGATAGCATAAAAGGATACTTGAATAAAAGTTTTTCAATGGAAGACCTCGGTGAAGTTGCCTACATATTGGGCATCAAGATCTATAGAGACAGATGGAGACGCTTAATTGGACTTTCACAAAGCACATACCTTCACAAAGTTTTGAAAAAGTTTAAAATGGATCAAGCAAAGAAAGGATTCTTGCCTGTGTTACAAGGTGTGAAATTGAGTAAGACTCAAAGTCCGACCAATGCAAAAGATAGAGAGAAAATGAAAGATGTTCCCTATGCTTCAGCCATAGGCTCTATCATGTATGCAATGCTGTGTACCAGACCTGATGTGTGTCTTGCTATAAGTCTAGTAGGGAGGTACCAAAGTAATCCAGGAGTGGATCACTGGACAGCGGTCAAGAACATCCTGAAATACCTGAAAAGGACTAAGGATATGTTTCTAATATATGGAGGTGACAAAGAGCTCATCGTAAATGGTTACGTTGATGCAAGTTTTGACACTGATCCGGACGATTCTAAATCGCAAACCGGATACGTGTTTACATTAAACGGTGGAGCTGTCAGTTGGTGCAGTTCTAAACAAAGCGTTGTGGCGGGATCTACATGTGAAGCGGAGTACATAGCTGCTTCGGAAGCAGCAAACGAAGGAGTCTGGATGAAGGAGTTCATATCCGATCTAGGTGTCATACCTAGTGCATCGGGTCCAATGAAAATCTTTTGTGACAATACTGGTGCAATTGCCTTGGCAAAGGAATCCAGATTTCGCAAGAGAACCAAGCACATCAAGAGACGCTTCAATTCCATCCGGGATCTAGTCCAGGTGGGAGACATAGAGATTTGCAAGATACATACGGATCTGAATATAGCAGACCCATTGACTAAGCCTCTTCCACGAGCAAAACATGATCAGCACCAAAGCTCCATGGGTGTTAGAATCATTACTGTGTAATCTAGATTATTGACTCTAGTGCAAGTGGGAACTGAAGGAAATATGCCCTAGAGGCAATAATAATGTTATTATTTTATTTCCTTATATCATGATAAATGTTTATTATTCATGCTAGAATTGTATTATCCGGAAACATAATACTTGTGTGAATACATAGACAAACCAAACGTCACTAGTATGCCTCTACTTGACTAGCTCGTTAATCGAAGATGGTTATGTTTCCTAACCATAGACATGTGTTGTCATTTGATTAATGGGATCACATCATTAGGAGAATGATGTGATTGACATGACCCATTCCATTAGCTTAGCACCCGATCGTTTAGTATGTTGCTATTGCTTTCTTCATGACTTATACATGTTCCTATGACTATGAGATTATGCAACTCCCGTTTGCTAGAGAAACACTTTGTGTGCTACCAAACGTCACAACATAACTGGGTGATTATAAAGGAGCTCTACAGGTGTCTCCAAAGGTACATGTTGGGTTGGCGTATTTCGATATTAGGATTTGTCACTCCGATTGTCGGAGAGGTATCTCTGGGCCCTCTCGGTAATGCACATCACATAAGCCTTGCAAGAATTACAACTAATGAGTTAGTTGCAAGATGATGTATTACGAAACGAGTAAAGAGACTTGCCAGTAACGAGATTGAACTAGGTATTGAGATACCGACGATCGAATCTCGGGCAAGTAACATACCGATGACAAAGGGAACAACGTATGTTGTTATGCGGTCTGACCGATAAAGATCTTCGTAGAATATGTGGGAGCCAATATGAGCATCCAGGTTCCGCTATTGGTTATTGATCAGAGACGTGTCTCGGTCATGTCTACATTGTTCTCGAACCCGTAGGGTCCGCACGCTTAAGGTTTTGATGACAGTTATATTATGAGTTTATGCATTTTGATGTACCGAAGTTTGTTCGGAGTCCCGGATGTGATCACGGACATGACGAGGAGTCTCGAAATGGTCGAGACATAAAGATTGATATATTGGAAGCCTATATTTGGATATCGGAAGTGTTCCGAGTGAAATCGGGATTTTACCGGAGTACCGGGAGGTTACCGGAACCCCCCGGGAGGTATATGGGCCTTAGTGGGCTTTAGTGGAAGAGAGGAGAGGTGGCCAGGGCTGGGCCGCGCGCCCCTCCCCCCTTGTCCGAATAGGACAAGGAGAAGGGGGCGGCGCCCCCCCCCCTTCCTTCTCTCTCTCTCCTCTTTCCCCCTCCCGAATCCTATTCCAACTAGGAAAAGGGGGGAATCCTACTCCCGGTGGGAGTAGGACTCCTCCTGGCGCGCCCTCCTCCTGGCCGGCCGCACCTCCCCCTGCTCCTTCATATACGGGGGCAGGGGGCACCCCTAGACACACAAGTTGATCCACGTGATCATATTCTTAGCCGTGTGCGGTGCCCCCTTCCACCATAATCCTCGATAATATTGTAGCGGTGCTTAGGCGAAGCCCTGCGACGGTAGTACATCAAGATCGTCACCACGCCGTCATGCTGACGAAACTCTTCCCCGACACTTTGCTGGATCGGAGTCCGGGGTTCGTCATCGAGCTGAACGTGTGCTAGAACTCGGAGGTGCCGTAGTTTCGGTGCTTGATCGGTCGGGCCGTGAAGACATACGACTACATCAACCGCGTTGTGCTAACGCTTCCGCTGTCGATCTACAAGGGTATGTAGATCACACTCTTCCCTCTCGTTGCTATGCATCACCATGATCTTGCGTGTGCGTAGGAATTTTTTTGAAATTACTACGTTCCCCAACAGTGGCATTCGAGCCTAGGTTTTATGTGTTGATGTTATATGCACGAGTAGAACACAAGTGAGTTGTGGGCGATATAAGTCATACTGCTTACCAGCATGTCATACTTTGGTTCAGCGGTATTGTTGGACGAAGCGGCCTGGACCGACATTACGCTTACGCTTACGCGAGACCGGTTCTCCCGACGTGCTTTGCACAAAGGTGGCTAGCGGGTGACAGTTTCTCCAACTTTAGTTGAACCGAGTGTGGCTACGCCCGGTCCTTGCGAAGGTTAAAACAGCACCAACTTGACAAACTATCGTTGTGGTTTTGATGCGTAAGTTAGATTGGTTCTTGCTTAAGCCCGTAGCAGCCACGTAAAACTTGCAACAACAAAGTAGAGGACGTCTAACTTGTTTTTGCAGGGCATGTTGTGATGTGATATGGTCAAGACATGATGCTAAATTTTATTGTATGAGATGATCATGTTTTGTAACCGAGTTATCGGCAACTGGCAGGAGCCATATGGTTGTCGCTTTATTGTATGCAATGCAATCGCGCTGTAATGCTTTACTTTATCACTAAGCGGTAGCGATAGTCGTGGAAGCATAAAATTGGCGAGACGACAACGATGCTACGATGGAGATCAAGGTGTCGCGCCGGTGACGATGGTGATCACGACGGTGCTTCGAAGATGGAGATCACAAGCACAAGATGATGATGGCCATATCATATCACTTATATTGATTGCATGTGATGTTTATCTTTTATGCATCTTATCTTGCTTTGATTGACGGTAGCATTATAAGATGATCTCTCACTAATTATCAAGAAGTGTTCTCCCTGAGTATGCACCGTTGCGAAAGTTCTTCGTGCTGAGACACCACATGATGATCGGGTGTGATAGGCTCTATGTTCAAATACAACGGGTGCAAAACAGTTGCACACGCGGAATACTCAGGTTATACTTGACGAGCCAAGCATATACAGATATGGCCTCGGAACACGGAGACCGAAAGGTCGAGCGTGAATCATATAGTAGATATGATCAACATAGTGATGTTCACCAATGAAACTACTCCATCTCACGTGATGATCGGACATGGTTTAGTTGATTTGGATCACGTAATCACTTAGAGGATTAGAGGGATGTCTATCTAAGTGGGAGTTCTTTAAGTAATATGATTAATTGAACCTAAATTTATCATGAAACTTAGTACCTGATAGTATCTTGCTTGTATATGTTTGATTGTAGATAGATGGCCCATGCTGTTGTTCCGTTGAATTTTAATGCGTTCCTTGAGAAAGCAAAGTTGAAATATGATGGTAGCAATTACACGGACTGGGTCCGTAACTTGAGGATTATCCTCATTGCTGCACAGAAGAATTACGTCCTGGAAGCACCGCTAGGTGCCAGGCCTGCTACTGGAGCAACACCAGATGTTATGAATGTTTGGCAGAGCAAAGCTGATGACTACTCGATAGTTCAGTGTGCCATGCTTTACGGCTTAGAATCGGGACTTTAACGACGTTTTGAACATCATGGAGCATATGAGATGTTCCAGGAGTTGAGGTTGATATTTCAAGCAAATGCCCGGATTGAGAGATATGAAGTCTCCAATAAGTTCTATAGCTGCAAGATGGAGGAGAACAGTTCTGTCAGTGAGCATATACTCAAAATGTCTGGGTATAATAATCACTTGATTCAATTGGGAGTTAATCTTCCAGATGATTGCGTCATTGACAGAATTCTCCAATCACTGCCACCAAGCTACAAAAGCTTCGTGATGAACTATAATATGCAAGGGATGAATAAGACTATTCCCGAGCTCTTCGCAATGCTAAAAGCTGCGGAGGTAGAAATCAAGAAGGAGCATCAAGTGTTGATGGTCAACAAGACCACTAGTTTCAAGAAAAAGGGCAAAGGGAAGAAGAAGGGGAACTTTAAAAAGAACAGCAAGCAAGTTGCTACTCAAGAGAAGAAACCCAAACCTGGACCTAAGCCTGAAACTGAGTGCTTCTACTGCAAGCAGACTGGTCACTGGAAGCGGAACTGCCCCAAGTATTTGGCGGATAAGAAGGATGGCAAGGTGAACAAAGGTATACGTGATATGCATGTTATTGATGTGTACCTTACTAATGCTTACAGTAGCACCTGGGTATTGTAGCGGTGCTTAGGCAAAGCCCTGCGACGGTAGTACATCAAGATCGTCACCACGCCGTCGTGCTGACGGAACTCTTCCCCGACACTTTGCTGGATCGGAGTCCAGGGATCGTCATCGAGCTGAACGTATGCTAAAACTCGAAGGTGCCGTAGTTTCGGTGCTTGATCGGTCGGGCCGTGAAGACGTACGACTACATCAACCGCGTTGTGCTAACGCTTTCGCTGTCGATCTACAAGGGTACGTAGATCACACTCTCCCCTCTCGCTGCTATGCATCACCATGATCTTGCGTGTGCGTAGGAATTTTTTTGAAATTACTACGTTCCCCAACAGTCACGCCGGATACAGTAAAAGTAAATCCGGTCGGGCCGAACATAGCGGGCAAGACCCATTTGAGCTGCGTCGGGATATAGTCCAATAAAGAGGCGCCGCACACCCCTACGCTTCACAGACGAAGTAATGGATCATCAAATCCCAGAAGGTTTCAAACCTGTAAATATTGAATCATACGACGGCACAACAGATCCTGCGGTATGGATCGAGGATTGCCTCCTCCACATCCACATGGCCCGCGATGATGACTTAAATGCCATCAAATACCTCCCACTAAAGCTCAAAGGACCAGCGCGGCATTGGCTTAACAGCTTGCCAGCAGAGTCCATTAGCTGTTGGGAAGATCTAGAGGCCGCATTCCTCGACAAATTTCAGGGCACTTATGTGTGACCACCAGATGCCGATGACTTGAGCCACATAATTCAGCAGCCAGAAGAATGAGCCAGGCAATTCTGGACTCGATTCCTAACAAAGAAAAATCAAATCGTCGACTGTCCGGATGCAGAGGCCCTAGCGGCTTTCAAACATAACATCCATGACGAGTGGCTAGCCCGGCACCTTGGTCAGGAAAAGCCGAAATCTATGGCAGCCCTCGCGACACTCATGACCCGCTTTTGTGCGGGAGAAGACAGCTGGCCGGCTCGCAGTAACAATATGTCAAAGAACCATGGTACCTCGGGTACCAAGGACGGCAATAGCAGGTCCCGTCGCATCAAACATAAGCGCCGCATTAACATCGATAATACTGAGGATACGATAGTCAATGCCGGATTCAAAGGCTCTAAACCCGGTCAGCGGAAAAAGCCATTTAAACAAAGTACGCCGGGCCCGTCCAGTTTGGACCGCATACTCGATCGCTCGTGTCAAATACACGGCACCCCAGACAAGCCAGCCAATCACACCAACAGGGATTGTTGGGTGTTCAAGCAGGCCGGCAAGTTAATTGCCGAAAACAAGGATAAGGGGTCACATAGCGATGACGAGGAGAAGCCCCGACAGCCACACACCGGAGGACAGAAAAGGTTTCCCCCACAAGTGCGGACGGTGAACATGATATACGCAACCCACATCCCCAAGAGGGAGGGGAAGCGTGCGCTCAGGGACGTATACGCGTTGGAGCCAGTCGCCCCAAAGTTCAACCAATGGTCCTCCTATCCGATCACTTTCGATCGCAGGGACCACCCCACTAGTATCCGTCATGGCGGATTTGCCGTACTGGTTCTAGACCCAATCATTGACGGATTTCACCTCACTCGAGTCCTCATGGATGGCGGTAGCAGCCTGAACCTGCTTTATCAGGACACAGTGCTCTTTTAACATGGAGACATCTCTTATTGGGAAGAAAAGTGGACATCTTCACTGATCATAAGAGTCTCAAGTACATCTTCACTCAGCCTAATCTCAACCTCAGGCAGACTCGTTGGGTCGAGATGATTCAAGAGTATAATCCGAGTATTGAATATACTCCAGGCAAGGCCAATGTAATTGCTGATGCATTGAGCAGGAAGGCTTACTGCAACAGTTTGATTCTCAAGCCTTACCAACCAGAGCTTTGTGAAGCTTTCCGCAAACTCAATCTCCACGTTGTTCCTCAAGGATTCCTTGCCAACCTCCAAGTCTCTCCTACTCTGGAAGATCAGATTCGTGAGGCTCAACTTCTTGATGCTATAAGAGTCAACCCAAGTACAAGTGCTATCGTCTCGATGACAAGGATACTCTATTCTTCGAGGATCGCGTTGTTGTTCCTAAGGGTGACCTTTGTAAAGTCATTATGAACAAGGCCCACAATTCACTCCTCTCTATTCACCCTGGAAGTACAAAGATGTACCAGGACCTCAAGCAGTCGTATTGGTGGACTCAAATGAAGCGCGAGATTGCTCAGTTCGTGAATGAATGTGATGTCTGCAGAAGAGTGAAAGCAGAACACCAACGACCAGCTGGTCTCCTCCAACCTCTTGCCATTCCAGAATGGAAGTTTGACCATATTGAGATGGACTTCGTGACTGGATTTCCCAAGTCCAAGCGTGGCAATGATGCTATCTTTGTTGTCATCGACAAGCTCACTAAAGTGGCTCATTTCCTTCCTATCAAAGAATCTATCACATCAGCTCAGTTGGCGGAGCTATATACCTCCAAGATTGTCTCTCTGCATGGCATTCCGCAGTTGATATCTTCAGATCATGGCAGCATCTTTACCTCTAAGTTCTGGGATTCTTTTCAGAAGGCTATGGGCACCAACATTCGCTTCAGCACAACTTTTCATCCTCAAACCAGTGCCCAAGTCGAGCGAGTCAATCAGATTCTTGAAGATATGCCCAGGGCTTGTGTCATTTCTTTCGGTATGAAGTGGGAAGATTGTCTTCCATATGCCGAGTTCTCCTACAACAACAGCTTCCAAGCAAGTTTGGGCAAGGCCCCATTTGAGATTCTCTATGGCAGGAAGTGTCGTACTCCTCTTAACTGGTCAGAGACTGGTGAACGTCAACTTCTTGGAAATTACTTGATCACAAAGGCAGAAGAAATGTGCAAAGTCATTCGTGATAATCTCAAAGCCGCGCAATCTCGCCAGAAGAGTTACTATGATAGCAAGCATCGTGACTTGGCTTTCGAGATTGGAGACCATGTCTACCTCCGCGTCTCTTCAATGAAAGGTACTCGTCGCTTCGGTATCAAAGGGAAGCTTGCCCCAAGATACGTGGGTCCTTTCAAGATCATTGGCAAAACAGGCGATCTCGCCTATCAACTTGAGCTTCCCTCCAACTTTGCAAACGTGCACGACGTGTTTCACGTGTCCCAACTCCGCAAGTGTTTCAAGACTCCTGACTGCACCATGAACTTTGAAGAGATTGATCTTCAAGAAGACCTCTCTTATCATGAGCACCCCGTTGCTATTCTTGAAGAAGCTGAGCGCAAGACTCGCAACAAGTCTATCAAATTCTTGAAAGTTAAGTGGTCACATCATTCCGACCCGTGAAGCCACCTGGGAACGCGAGGACCACCTCCGTTCTGAGTATTTGGAGTTTTTCCAGTCCTAGATCTCGGGACGAGATCCTTTCGTAGTGGTGGAGTGTTGTAACACCCCGTATGTAACCTGCCATATTTGTATTCCAACTCTTGTCATTTTCGGCACTAAGTTATGATATTTCCTCTTTGTCGGGTTTTTTTCTTCGTGTTGTTTTTGTCTTTGTCATGCATCTCATATCATGTCATCATGTGCATCGCATTTGCATACGTGTTTGTCTCATGCATCCGAGCATTTTCCATGTTGTCTGTTTTGCATTCCGGCGCTCCTATGTCCTCTAGTGTCCATTTCTACCTATTTTCGTGTGCGGGTGTTAAACGTTTTCGGATTGGACTGAGACTTGTCATGCAGCCTTGGTTTACTACCGGTAGACCGCCTGTCAAGTTTTGTGCCATTTGGACTTCGTTTGATACTCCAACGGTTAACCGAGGAACCGAAAAGGCCTCGCGTGTGTTGCAGCCCAACACCTCTACAAAGTGGCTCAAAACCCACCTAAACCTCCTCCATCATCTAGGCCGTCCGATCACGATCACGTGGCCGAAAACCGTGCTCAATTTGGAGCCTCCTAGCTCCCTCTACCTATAAATATAGCCTCCTCCCCGAAATCCCGGGTCTCTTCCCCCCTAACCCTAAAAATCCGCATCTCCGCCGCCGGACATGTCCGCCACCTAGCCGGACGAAGTCGCCGCCGCCGCCGCCCGCGCCAACCACAGCGCTCCACGTGGCGAGCGCCGCCGCCCCGCGCCACTAGCCCGGCGAGCCCACGCGCGGCCCCGCCGGCCCGAAGCGGCGCGCCGCTCGCGTCTTCCTCCCACGCCGCCCGCGCCCTCGACATTGCCGCCTGCCTCCGCCGCCTCCTCGCTTCACCGGCACGCCCCCTCACCGGAGCACCGCCGCGGCCGACCCCCGCCGCCTCGCTCCTCGCCGGCCAGCGCGCCGCCCAACGCCTCGGCTTCCGCGCCTCCGCCGCACCGCGCCATCATCGCCGTCCACCAAGTCCGACTCCAACTCCGGCGACCCCCCATCTCCGGCAAACAGTAACTCCGGCGACCTCGAAGTCCGTGCTGATCTGGATCTGAGATCTGCTAGGGTTGACTTTTGCCCTAACCCTAATATTTTTTTACATATTTCATCGCATCATATCTCTACAACCGTGGCTCCGTTTTGGGCGTGTAGCATATCGAATTGTTCGTCTTGACGAGTACTTCATTTCAAATCATTGCATCATGTTCATTTGAGCTCATCTTGATGCCCTAAATGCTGTTGCAAGAGTGCTAGTTTATATTAGTTTTAGATTCTTATCAGCATTTGCTCATTTGTCATTTTTGCTATGATTAATGTGTGCCTCCTATGAACTTGATCCCTACATGTGTTTTGAAGTATTCCATGCCATCTTTACATGGGTGTATGCCATGTATTTTTGTGATCTCTGTGGTGACTAGCACAAGCATGCAAAGTAGCTCTCTTAATATTTTTGATTTCAGGGACTTAGAAATATTCTAAGTCTCTGCCCTGTCAATATTTTTTTGCCATGTATCCTTGCTGCTACAGAGTGATCCATGCCTCTTTTGAGCATGATCAGTAAGGATGTTTTGTAGATAATGTTGTGCTTTATCCATCCATGTCTTTGTTTGCAATTATGGAGCACCCTAGCTTGAGTCAATCGAGCTCTACTTTTGCTATTAAATGTTCCTGGCAGAATGTTTACATGTTAAGCATTTTTGCCGAGCTTGTTGTAGTTGATCCGTGCATGATATGTTGTTGTTCTTGCCATGTTTAGCTTATATGCCATGTCTACTTGCTGGGTGTATGCTTAGTTTGTCGTGCAATGCCTTGTGGTGAGTGCATCGAACTCGTAAACATGCCTACTTGATATCTGTTTTGCCATGTTCCAGTTTTCTACCAAGTCTGAACTTGTTAGCGATAATTGCTATGTTCACATGGTTTCCATTGTATTGTCTGATCCCTTTTGGCTTATGGTCAGTAAGGGACTTTTATTGTATGCTTTGAGTAGCTTCATGCCATGCCTTGCTTTGCCATGATATGTTCCTGTAGCATGTTATTATCTTGCTCTTAACATTGCTTCCTGATGTTAAATTCCTGACTTGTTATTTTCTCTAAGTCTGTAACCTGATAACTTTTGCACTTTTGCCATGCTTGTTTGAACCTGCTATTGAGTGAATTAGCCGTAGCTCAGTGTTCATCTTTTGTCAAGCATCTTGAGTGGATCCCTGCCATGTATTTTGTTGTCATGTTAGAGTGTTGTAGCATGTTGTTCTTGATGCATTTAGATGGCCTCGTGCTGTTAATCGCAAATCGGTGCCATATTTGTTTTGCTTTCCATTTGCAAACCGTGCATCTGATTCCGGTGATCTTTATATCGATTTCGACCGGAATCAACCCCTCTTTCCAGTGGCACTCTTGGATTTCCAAGTTGAGGCCAGGTTCAATCATTCCTTTCCGAAACATGCATATGCATCGCATATCATACCATGTTTTGCATCATGTTGTTTGTGCATTGCACGTGGTTGATTGTGTCTCCCTTTGCTTGTGTTCTTGCTTTGGGTAGAGCCGGGAGACGAGTATGTGATCAAGGAGCCCATTGAGTACGTTTACGAGGATCAAGCTAACGTCAACTCGGAGAACTTTGCAGGCAAGATGACCATACCCTCGAAATCACTTCTATCTTTGCTTGCTAGATGCTCACTCTTTTGCTATGCCTATGATACGATACCTATCACTTGCTTATCATGCCTCCCATATTGCCATGTCAAACCTCTAACCCACCTTATCCTAGCAACCCGTTGTTTGGCTATGTTACCGCTTTGCTCAGCCCCTCTTATAGCGTTGCTAGTTGCAGGTGAAGATTAGAGTTTGTTCCTTGTTGGAACATGTTTATTGTTGGGATATCATTATTATATCTTGTCTATTTTTAATGCACCTATATACTTGGTAAAGGGTGGAAGGCTCGGCCTTATGCCTGGTGTTTTGTTTCACTCTTGCCGCCCTAGTTTCCGTCAGACCGGTGTTATGTTCCTTGATTTTGCGTTCCTTGCACGGTTGGGTTATAATGGGAACCCCTTGACAGTTCGCCTTGAATAAAACTCCTCCAGCAAGGCCCAACCTTGGTTTTACCATTCGCCACCTAGCCTCTTTTCCCTTGGGTTCCCGGAGCCCGAGGGTCATCTTTATTTAAACCCCTGGGCCAGTGCTCCTCTGAGTATTGCTCCGAACTGAGTAGACTGCGGGGCCACCTCAGGGCAACTTGAGGGTTGGTTTTACACGTAGAATGTCTCATCTGAGTGTGCCCTGAGAACGAGATATGTGCAGCTCCTATCGGGATTTGTCGGCACATTCGGGCGGCTTTGCTGGTTTAGTTTTACCATTGTCGAGATGTCTTGTAACCGGGATTCCGAGTCTGATCGGATTGTCTTGGGAGAAGGAATATCCTTCGTTGACCGTGAGAGCTTGTGATGGGCTAAGTTGGGACACCCCTGCAGGGTTATGAACTTTCGAAAGCCGTGCCCGCGGTTATGGGCAGATGAAAATTTGTTAATGTCCGGTTGTAGAAAACCTTAACCTTAACTTAATTAAAATGAATCAACAGAGTGTGTGGCCGTGATGGTCTCTTTTCAGCGGAGTCCGGGAAGAGAACACGGTATCGTGTTATGCTTGATCGTAGGTTGTTCTAGGATCACTTCTTGATCATAGTTGATCGACCATGCCTTTGCCTTCTCTTCTCGCTCTCATTTGCGTATGTTAGCCACCATATACGCTAGTCGCTTGCTGCAGCTCCACATCATACCTTTTACCCTTCCTATAAGCTTATACAGTCTTGATTGCGAGGGTGTGAGATTGCTGAGTCCCCGTGACTCACAGATTACTTCAAAACCAGATGCAGGGACCGATGATACTGCTCCAGGTGATTCGACTGAGCTCAAGTGGGAGTTCGATGAGGACTCAGGACGATACTAGGTTTCCTTTCTAGACGATCAGTAGTGGTGCCCAGTTGGGGCGATCGGGGACTTTGTCGCATTTGGGGTTGTTCTTTATTTTGGTTCCGTAGTCGGACCTTGATTGTACCTGGATGAATGTAATGATTTATGCTATTGTGTGACGTGG
Organism: Triticum urartu; assembly: GCF_003073215.2. Taxonomy (NCBI): domain Eukaryota; kingdom Viridiplantae; phylum Streptophyta; class Magnoliopsida; order Poales; family Poaceae; genus Triticum; species Triticum urartu. Next base: position 150,008,632 of record NC_053026.1, on the reverse strand, counting down.
TGAGTGTAAGCCAACTATGTATCTTTTCCCTTATTCATTACATGGGTTGTTGTGAAGATTACCTCACTTGCGACATTGCTTACAATGTGGTTATGCCTCTAATTCGTGCTTCGACACGTGGGAGATATAGCCGCATCGTGGGCATTATAAGTTGGTAATCAGAGCCTTCCCCGACCTTAGGAGCCCCATGTTTGATCGAATCGCTGGCATTGTTGAGTCTAGAAAAATGTTTTGAGTCATTTAGGATTTATATATATCGGAGAGTAGGATTCTTTTTACTCCTCAGTCCCTTCGTCGCTCTGGTTAGGCATCCTGACGTAGAGTTTTGACTCTTCTATTCTAAAATTTTACTAAAAAAATTTAGGATCACACGGGTATCTTGGAATCGTTCCGATGGTTCTGTGACGATAACATTGTTCTTGGTGCCTCCTGACATTTAGGGGTTGTGGCAGTGTCCCGGGGAGTTGAGCTCCGAGGTGTTGTCGTCACAATTTTATCGTTGCAATTCTGGAATACCTGAGTTTCGCCGACATCGAAAATCTCTTTTATGCAGTTGTTGGTGAGATAACCTCGACGCCACCCAGTACTGGGGCGGGAGTTCGGGAGTATCGCCATAACTCGTATAACGGATGCTTTTCGAAGGTTGAGGTAAATGATTTCTGAAGGTTTCTTGGTTATGTGTTGAAGGATGGATACAGCTGGATGTAGGATTTTCTAGCTTTGGGTGAGATATTATGCTTCCCCTATATCCCCAACACCTGATTGCATAACCAGAAAGGTTCGGGAGTTTCATAGGTGGGAATTCATGTAGCTCTAGTATTTTCTTCCGCGGATATTTGGTTTGTGATTGGGTAATCCTCACCAAGTATTTGTTCTTGTCCGTACCTTGTTGTTTTATTTCTTCTACCTCTTTCTAAGTGGCTTCTCAATTTATGGAAATGTGACCATTTCAAATGGAATGCATCCGTTCATTTTGTTCGGATGTTAAGACTATATGTTGCAATTTCTATCCATTTGATTCAGCTTGAATATATGTCTGTCAAGATGTTAACGGATGTCACCCTCTTCAGGATGGCTCCTCCAACGCGTCAGAATCCTTATCCACCACCACCACCTCCACCTCCGGAGGCATGGCAAGCTGTGATGGCCGCTACCAATGCAAATGCGCAGATGCTCATGCAACTATTGCAAGAGCGCAACCAAGGGAATCATGGCTATGGCAACTTTCAGAATCCGTTTGCTACACTCAACCAGTTCCTCGCAAACTAGCCAAAGACCTTCAGCAACTGTGTCGAGGCAACAGACGCTGATGATTGGCTCATGGATATCTGCAAGCATTTCGAGTGCAGCAACGTCAGGCCTGAGGACTTTGTCAAGTTTGCTTTGTTCCAACTCAAATACCAAGCTACTGAGTGGTATCAACAATACAAAGATTCCAGAGGAGGTCGTGTGATTACCTGGGATGAATTCCGTCAAGACTTCAAAGCTCACCACATTCCTCAGAGTGTTGTTGAGAGTAAGCGTGAGGAGTTCCGCAACCTGAAGCAAGGCAACTTGTCTGTTTACCAGTACAACATCATGTTCCAGAAGCTCGCTCGTTTCGCTAAGCAAGACGTCCCTAACGAGAAGAGCATGATTTATCAATTCAGAGGTGGCCTCATAGAAGATCTCCAACTAGCTCTCGTGCTTTTTGAGCCGCAGAAGTACGATGAGTTTTACAACATGGCACTGAAACAAGAGACTGCTCAGCTCAAGTGCGATGCTTCCAAGAAACGAGTCAGGGATGCAACTCCTTCTTCTTCAACTCAAGTGGTAACTAAGCAGAAAAAGTATTGGTTGCCTCCTCCTCCGTTCCATCAGCCTTATCAATAGAAGAGCAAAGGTGGCAATGGATCTTCCCACCCACCCAACCCAGGCTTTCAGAACAAGACTTCGTCTCATGCTCCAAGATCAAGTGCTCCGTATCACCGTCCACTCTCGGAGGTCACGTGTAACAAGTATCAGCAGAAGGGGCACTATGCCAACAAATGCTTCAATCAGAGGCGTCTTCCTCCTCCTCCTGTGAGATCTGCCAGTACCGCAGTGGTCAAGCATAATCCCAAGCACGCCAAGGTCAACTTGATGAATGCAGCTCACGCAGAGGACTCGTCAGAAGTTATCATGGGTAACCTTCCTGTTAACGATATTCCTGCAAGAGTTCTTTTTGATACTGGTGCATCGCATTCTTTCTTGTCATTCCCATTTGCATCGAAGCACAATGTTGACATAGAGGTTTTGCCCAAAGTCATGCAAGTTGTTTCTCCCGGCAAGCTTATGACTTCTAGTTTGGTTGCTCCCGATGTCTCTATCACGTTGGGCGACTATAAGTTTCTTTCTTCTCCAGTGGTTCTTGGTAACTCGGATATTGATCTTATTCTCGGAATGGATTGGCTTTCTGAGCACAAGGCTCACCTTGATTGTGCTGCTAGGAAGATTCAATTGACACATTCGTCTGAGGATGTAATCATTTTTGCCGCTCGTGATGATACCATTCAACTGTTTTCTCTCAACGAGAAGGGCGAGCTGGATGCCATCTCTCAGATTCCAGTCGTTTGTGAATATCAAGACGTCTTTCCAGAAGAGCTTCCAGGAATGCCTCTGCACCGGCCAGTTGAATTCGTCATCGATCTTGAGCCTGGCACGGAACCTGTTTGCAAACGTCCTTACAAGCTTGGACCTGAAGAGTTGAAGGAGCTGAAGAAACAAATCGATGAACAAGAGTGTATGGGTCTCATCCGACCAAGTTCTTTTCCATGGGGTTGTGGAGTTCTTTTTGTCAAGAAGAAGGATGGAACGGACCGACTTTGTGTCGACTACCGTCCATTGAACAAGAAGACCATAAAGAACAAGTACCCACTTCCCAACATCAATGAGCTTTTCGAACAAGTCAAAGGTGCTCAAGTTTTCTCCAAGTTTGATCTCCATATGGACTATCATCAGATTCGCATTCGTGAAGAAGATATCCCCAAGACAGCATTCAGAACAAGCTATGGTTCATATGAATACACTGTCATGTCTTTCGGCCTTGTCAATGCTCCTCCAACATTCTCTCGCATGATGAACTTCATCTTCAACGCCTACACAAATGACTTCGTCTTGGTCTACCTCCATGACATTTTGGTCTTTTCCAAGAACAAGGAGGATCATGCCAAGCACTTGTGTTTGGTTTTGGATAAACTCAGAGAACATCAGTTCTATGCGAAGTTTTCAAAGTGTGAGTTTTGGCTCGATGAGGTTCTCTACCTTGGGCATATCATCTCCGCCAAGGGCATAGCTGTTAATCCTGAGAAGGTGTCTGCAATTATGAATTGGGAACCACCTCAGAATGTGAAGCAACTCCACAGCTTCCTTGGGCTCACAAGCTATTGTCGAAGGTTCGTTGAGAACTTCTCGAAGATCGCGAAACCTCTTTCCAACCTTCTCCATAAGCATGTGAAGTACGTGTGACGCCCCCGATTCAATCGTACACTAATCATACATGCAAACGTGTATGATCAAGATCAGGGACTCATGAGAAGATATCTCAACACAACTCTAATGATAAAATAAGCCATACAAGCATCATATTACAAGCCATGGGCCTCGAGGGCTCAAACACAAGAGCTCGATCATAGACGAGTCAGCGAAAGCAATAATATTTGAGTACAGACATAAGTTAAACAAATTTGCCTTAAGAAGGCTAGCACAAACTGGGATACAGATCAAAAGAGGCGCAGACCTCCTGCCTAGGATCCTCCTAAACTACTCCTGGTCGTCATCAGCGGGCTGCACGTAGTAGTAGGCACCTCCCGAGTAGTAGTAGTCGTCATCGACAGTGGCGTCTGGCTCCTGGGCTCCATCGTCTAGTCGCAGCAATCGGGTATAGAAAGGGGGAAAAGAGGGAGCAAAGAAACCGTGAGTACTCATCCAAAGTACTCGCAAACAAGGAGCTAAACTACATATGTATGCATTGGTATCAAATGGAATAAGGGTATCATATGTGGACTGGACTGCAGAATGCCGGAATAAGAGGGGGATAGCTAGTCCTATCGAAGACTACGCTTCCTGTAACCTCCATCTTGCAGCAGAAGAAGAGAGTAGATGGTAAGTTCACCAAGTAGCATCGTGTAGCATAAACCTACCCGACGGTCCTCTCCTCGTCGCCCTGTTAGAGAGTGATCACCGGGTTGTATCTGGCACTTGAAAGGGTGTGTTTTATTAAGTAACCGGTTCTAGTTGTCATAAGGTGAAGGTACAACTCCAATTCGTCCTGTTACCGAAGATCACGACTATTCAAATAGATTAACTTCCCTGCAGGGGTGCACCACATAACCCAACACGCTCGATCCCATTTGGCCGGACACACTTTCCTGGGTCATGCCCGGCCTCGGAAGATCAACACGTCGCAACCCTACCTAGGCACAACAGAGAGGTCAGCACGCCGGTCTAAATCCTATGGCGCAGGGGTCTGGGCCCATCGCCCATTGCACACCTGCACGTTGCGACAACGGCCGAAAGCAGACCTAGCCTAGCAGGCGTTCCAGTCCAATCCGGCATGCGCCGCTCAGTCGCTGATGTCACGAAGGCTTCGGCTGATACCACGACGTCGAGTGCCCATAACTGTCCCCGCGTAGGCCAGTGGCCAGACTCAGATCAAATACCAAGATCTCGTTAAACATGTTATCTTGAAATAACCGCGAACGCTGACCAGGGCCAGGCCCACCTCTCTCCTAGGTGGTCTCAACCTGCCCTATCGCTTCACCACAAAGATCCACACAGAGGGCTGTCGGGAAAGTATGTCCTTCCAGCCCCCAATTCGTGAATCAACCGCGGGTACTCCTCGAGCCAACCCGACTTTAGTCATCACATGTATCATATATAAAGTATATAGTATATACCCATGATCACCTCCCGAGCGATCACAACCCGATAGTATAGCATGGTAGACGGACAAGAGTGTAGGGCTACTGATGATAAACTAGCATCCTATACTAAGCATTAGGATTGCAGGTAAAGGTAACAATAGTAGTAGCAAGGACAGGCTATGCATCAGGATAGGATTAACGGAAAGCAGTAACTTGCTACACTACTCTAATGCAAGAGTAGAGAGAAGAGTAGGCGATGTCTGGTGATCAAAGGGGGGGCTTGCCTGGTTGCTCTGGCAAGAAGGGTTCGTCGTCGATGTAGTCGATCACAGGGGTACCGACAACGGTCTCGGGGTCTACCGGAAAGAAGTAACGGAGGGGACCACAATAAATAATAGAGCAATCAAAGCATCACAAAGCATAACATGGCAATACGCGGTGCTAGGGTGACCTAATGCAGTAGGATGGGAAACCGGTGAAGGGGGGAAACATCTGGGAAAGTATCCCTAGAGTTTCACGTTTTCGGGCAGATGAACCGGAGTGGAAAAGTTATGTGTTCGCTATGCTAGGGATGTGTGATGGACGAACGGGCTGTGTATCCGGATTCGTCTCATCATTCTGAGAAACTTTCATGTACAAAGTATTTTCATCCGAGTTACGGATTATTTTATATTAATTTTAATGGTTTTAAACGTTTTCTAAAATTATTATTAATTCAAAAATTAATTAGCTAAATGCTATGGGTACCAATAGTGTACACATCATTGTGTGCATGTGTATGACATGTGGGGCTAGAGAGCCCAGATAACCCAGTCAACAGTCCAGTCAACAGTCAACTGTTTGACTGTTGACTAGTCAAAACTACAGATGGGGCCCATGTGCCATTCACACATATTTTAGCATTTCTTTTTAAGTGTATAATTAGAGGGGGGGTCTACCTATCATTGAGGGAGTCCTGGATTAGGGGGTCTCTGGACAGCCGGACTATATCCATTGGCCGGACTGTTAGACTATGAAGATACAAGATTGAAGACTTCGTCTCGTGTCCGGATGGGACTCTACTTGGCGTGGAAGGCAAGCTAGGCAATATGGATATGTTTACCTCCTCCTTTGTAACCGACCTTGTGTAACTCTAGCCCTTTCCGGTGTCTATATAAACCGGAGGGTTTTAGTCCGTAGGACAACATACAATCATACCATAGGCTAGCTTCTAGGGTTTAGCCTCTCTGATCTCGTGGTAGATCTACTCTTGTACTACCCATATCATCAATATTAATCAAGCAGGACGTAGGGTTTTACCTCCATCAAGAGGGCCCGAACCTGGGTAAAACATCGTGTCCCCTGCCTCCTGTTACCATCCGCCTTAGACGCACAGTTCGAGACCCCCTACCCGAGATCCGCCGGTTTTGACACCGACATTGGTGCTTTCATTGAGAGTTCCTCTGTGTCGTCGCCGTTAGACTTGATGGCTCCTACTATCATCGATGGCGATGCAGTCCAGGGTGAGACTTTTCTCCCCAGACAGATCTTTGTGTTCGGCAGCTTTGCACTGCGGGCCAATTCGCTTGGCCATCTGGAGCAGATTGAAAGTTACGCCCCTGGCCACCAGGTCAGGTTTGGAAGCTTAAACTACATAGCCGACATCCGTGGAGACTTGATCTTTGACGGATTCAAGCCTCTGCCTTGTGCGTCACGCGGTCACGATGAGCACGATTTAGTTCTACCATCGGACAGTGTTTGGGAGATCGCACAGGCAGCCGCTCTGACCCTCAATTCGGAGCCAGTTGCGCCGTCCATGGACGGGTGGATGGACCCCACCACGGAGGCCTTACCCTTAGCGGCGATCGAGCCAAACATCGACCTTACCTTGCACGAGAGCCGTGTTGTTAAACTGCCGGATCCTTCTCCGGCCACGGACTCCGAACCGCCTGCGCCCGTTCCTATCGAATCCGATTGGGCGCTGATCATGGAGTTTACCTCCGTGGATATTTTTCAGCACTCGCCCTTTGGCGACATACTGAACTCATTAAGGTCTCTCTCCTTGTCAGGAGAGTCCTGGCCGATCTATGTCCGGCGGGACTGGGATGCGGACGACGAAGAAATTCGCAGCCCATCCACCACCCACTTAGTAGCCACTGTCGATGACTTAACCGGCATGCTCGACTTCGACTCCGAAGACATTGACGGTATGGACGACGATGCGGGAGACGAAGAGGAACCACTGCCCACAGGGCACTGGACAACCACCTCATCATACGATATATACATGGTGGATACACCCAAAGAAGGCAATGGCGACGAGATAGCGGAGAATGACCCCTCCAAGAAGCAGCCCAAGCGCCGACGTCAGCGGCGTCGCTCTAAGTCCTGCCAAAGCAAAAGTGGTGATACCGGCACAGGAGGTAATAACACTCCGGATAGTGCCGAAGACAACAACAGCCCCCTCCAGCAAGATTTAGAGCAGGAGGACGGAGGAGCTAGCCCTCCTGAGAGAGCGGCAGACGGAGAGGCGGAGGATGATAATTACATGCCCCCCTCCGAAGACGAGGCAAGCCTCGGCGATGACGAATTCGCCGTGCCAGAGGATCCCATCGAACAAGAGCACTTCAAGCGCCGGCTTATGGCCACGGCAAATAGCCTTAAGAAAAAGCAGCAGCAACTTCAAGCTGATCAAGATCTGCTAGCTGACAGATGGACTGAAGTCCTCGCGGCCGAGGAATATAAACTCGAGCACCCCTCCAAGAGTTACCCAAAATGCAGGCTGCTACCTCGACTGGAGGAAGAAGCGTATGATGCGGCTGATCGGCCAGCTTGTGGTCATGATAGAGAGGCATTCCAGCCAAAAGCTCAGCCCAGACCCTGACACCATTCAAATAAAAAAGCATGGGGAAACACGCCAGACCTGCAAGACGTATTGGAGGACAAAGCAAAACATGCAAGATCGATCTATGGATCACGAGGGCGCGCCACTATGCGAGACGATAAACGTCACTGAAGGAAATATGCCCTAGAGGCAATAATACTGTTATTATTTTATTTCCTTATATCATGATAAATGTTTATTATTCATGCTAGAATTGTATTATCCGAAAACATAATACTTGTGTGAATACATAAACAAACCAAACGTCACTAGTATGCCTCTACTTGACTAGCTCGTTAATCGAAGATGGTTATGTTTCCTAACCATAGACATGTGTTGTCATTTGATTAATGGGATCACATCATTAGGAGAATGATATGATTGACATGACCCATTCCATTAGCTTAGCACCCGATCGTTTAGTATGTTGCTATTGCTTTCTTCATGACTTATACATGTTCCTATGACTATGAGATTATGCAACTCCCGTTTGCCAGAGAAACACTTTGTGTGCTACCAAACATCACAACATAACTGGGTGATTATAAAGGAGCTCTACAGGTGTCTCCAAAGGTACATGTTGGGTTGGCGTATTTCGAGATTAGGATTTGTCACTCCGATTGTCGGAGAGGTATCTCTGGGCCCTCTCGGTAATGCACATCACATAAGCCTTGCAAGAATTACAACTAATGAGTTAGTTGCAAGATGATGTATTACGAAACGAGTAAAGAGACTTGCCAGTAACGAGATTGAACTAGGTATTGAGATACTGGCGATCGAATCTCGGGCAAGTAACATACCGATGACAAAGGGAACAACGTATGTTGTTATGCGGTCTGACCGATAAAGATCTTCGTAGAATATGTGGGAGCCAATATGAGCATCCAGGTTCCGCTATTGGTTATTGATCGGAGACGTGTCTCGGTCATGTCTACATTGTTCTCGAACCCGTAGGGTCCGCACGCTTAAGGTTTTGATGACAGTTATATTATGAGTTTATGCATTTTGATGTACCGAAGTTTGTTCGGAGTCCCGGATGTGATCACGGACATGACGAGGAGTCTCGAAATGGTCGAGACATAAATATTGATATATTGGAAGCCTATATTTGGATATCGGAAGTGTTCCGAGTGAAATCGGGATTTTACCGGAGTACCGGGAGGTTACCGGAACCCCCCGGGAGGTATATGGGCCTTAGTGGGTTTTAGTGGAAGAGAGGAGAGGTGGCCAGGGCTGGGCCGCGCGCCCCTCCCCCCTAGTCCGAATAGGGCAAGGAGAAGGGGGCGGCGCCCCCCCTTCCTTCTCTCTCTCCTCTTTCCCCCTCCCAAATCCTATTCCAACTAGGAAAAGGGGGGAATCCTACTCCCGGTGGGAGTAGGACTCCTCCTGGCGCGCCCTCCTCCTGGCCGGCCGCACCTCCCCCTGCTCCTTTATATACGGGGGCAGGGGGCACCCCTAGACACACAAGTTGACCCACGTGATCATATTCTTAGCCGTGTGCGGTGCCCCCTTCCACCATAATCCTCGATAATATTGTAGCGGTGCTTAGGCAAAGCCCTGCGACGGTAGTACATCAAGATCGTCACCACGCCGTCGTGCTGACGGAACTCTTCCCCGACACTTTGCTGGATCGGAGTCCAGGGATCGTCATCGAGCTGAACGTGTGCTAAAACTCGGAGGTGCCGTAGTTTCGGTGCTTGATCGGTCGGGCCGTGAAGACGTACGACTACATCAACCGCGTTGTGCTAACGCTTTCGCTGTCGATCTACAAGGGTACGTAGATCACACTCTCCCCTCTCGCTGCTATGCATCACCATGATCTTGCGTGTGCGTAGGAATTTTTTTGAAATTACTACGTTCCCCAACAGTCACGCCGGATACAGTAAAAGTAAATCCGGTCGGGCCGAACATAGCGGGCAAGACCCATTTGAGCTGCGTCGGGATATAGTCCAATAAAGAGGCGCCGCACACCCCTTACGCTTCACAGACGAAGTAATGGATCATCAAATCCCAGAAGGTTTCAAACCTGTAAATATTGAATCATACGACGGCACAACAGATCCTGCGGTATGGATCGAGGATTGCCTCCTCCACATCCACATGGCCCGCGATGATGACTTAAATGCCATCAAATACCTCCCACTAAAGCTCAAAGGACCAGCGCGGCATTGGCTTAACAGCTTGCCAGCAGAGTCCATTAGCTGTTGGGAAGATCTAGAGGCCGCATTCCTCGACAAATTTCAGGGCACTTATGTGTGACCACCAGATGCCGATGACTTGAGCCACATAATTCAGCGGCCAGAAGAATGAGCCAGGCAATTCTGGACTCGATTCCTAACAAAGAAAAATCAAATCGTCGACTGTCCGGATGCAGAGGCCCTAGCGGCTTTCAAACATAACATCCATGACGAGTGGCTAGCCCGGCACCTTGGTCAGGAAAAGCCGAAATCTATGGCAGCCCTCGCGACACTCATGACCCGCTTTTGTGCGGGAGAAGACAGCTGGCCGGCTCGCAGTAACAATATGTCAAAGAACCATGGTACCTCGGGTACCAAGGACGGCAATAGCAGGTCCCGTCGCATCAAACATAAGCGCCGCATTAACATCGATAATACTGAGGATACGATAGTCAATGCCGGATTCAAAGGCTCTAAACCCGGTCAGCGGAAAAAGCCATTTAAACAAAGTACGCCGGGCCCGTCCAGTTTGGACCGCATACTCGATCGCTCGTGTCAAATACACGGCACCCCAGACAAGCCAGCCAATCACACCAACAGGGATTGTTGGGTGTTCAAGCAGGCCGGCAAGTTAATTGCCGAAAACAAGGATAAGGGGTCACATAGCGATGACGAGGAGAAGCCCCGACAGCCACACACCGGAGGACAGAAAAGGTTTCCCCCACAAGTGCGGACGGTGAACATGATATACGCAACCCACATCCCCAAGAGGGAGGGGAAGCGTGCGCTCAGGGACGTATACGCGTTGGAGCCAGTCGCCCCAAAGTTCAACCAATGGTCCTCCTATCCGATCACTTTCGATCGCAGGGACCACCCCACTAGTATCCGTCATGGCGGATTCGCCGCACTGGTTCTAGACCCAATCATTGACGGATTTCACCTCACTCGAGTCCTCATGGATGGCGGTAGCAGCCTGAACCTGCTTTATCAGGACACAGTGCGCAAAATGGGTATCGACCCCTCAAGGATCAAACCCACAAAAACAACCTTTAAAGGCGTTATTCCAGGCGTAGAGGCCCATTGCACAGGCTTAATTACACTGGAAGTGGTCTTCGGATCCCCGGATAACTTCCGAAGCGAAGAGTTGATCTTCGATATAGTCCCATTCCGCAGTGGTTATCACGCACTGCTCGGGGAACCGCATTTACGAGATTCAATGCGGTACCGCATTATGCATACCTCAAGCTCAAGATGCCAGGACCTCGTGGGGTTATTATAGTCAATGGAAACATAGAGCGCTCTCTCCGAACGGAGGAGCACACTGCGGCCCTCGCAGCAGAAGCGCAAAGCAGCCTCTCAAGGCAATCCATCAGTTCGGCGTTTCAAGACCCGGACACCTTCAAGCGCGCTCGGAGCAATCGGCAACTAGACCACCTGGCACGATCTGAGCTCGCGTAGCAATGCGGCCCCACCCCAGTCCCAGCCAAGCGGCGAAACTCGTGCCATGCGTACATAATTACGCATTAAAAATACCATGGGCATAGGCGGGGAGGGGGCACAACTGCGGCACGCCCCAAGACGCGGCTTATACCGCACTAGGGGCTTCCCGCTTGGTTATTTTTCTCTTTTTCAGGACATCAATCTCTGGAAACCCTGTCCGGCAGCACTATTGTCGAACACATGATGCAGCAACCAAGGAGGCAGAAAGCTACGTCACACCACGGAATTCCCAGGTGGGTTACAGTAACGAGCGAAATATTTGATTTAATACTATTCCTCAGCTCGCCCTTGGAAGGAACATAGTCCTACTCTTTGCTTATCGCACTATCTGTATCATTCTACTTTAACGCACCTTTTTTTATAAACAATGCGTAACATTACGACTATTATTGCATTCATGGTTTATATATATGTGTTCATTAATGACGCCTTGCAACAGTACACTTTGGTACGGCCAATACACCAGGGGCTTACATACCCCACAATATGGTGTGAAAAGCCCGAACACTTTCACAAGTGCGGCACCCCGAACTTATAGCATTATATGCATCAGCTCCGAATCATGTCTTTGGTCAAATGTTGGGTTTGCCCGGCTCCTATGTTTTGGTACCTTACGTTCCGCTCTATCGGCTAAGGTAGCGCTAGGAGAACTACTGCGATTGTGCCCCGGTTCTGCTGTGTTAAGCACCTCAGTAGAGAAAGCTAAAACTGACTGTCATGATAAGGCGAGAGACTGGTCGCTGTTCGGCGAGGTTTCGAGTCCCTAAAGACTTATGCCTCTTAGAGCGAAGGGCCGGCCCTATTCGGCTTAAAGCGTGTATCACGCCCTGAATTCGGCCTTCCGAATACCAGGGGCTTCGCCGAAATTTAAAATTATAGAATTCTATGGCTAAGTGAGAGTGATAAAGCATTATTAGTCCGGTTGCCTTGTTCGTTGTGCTGAGCACCTCCCTCGAAGGACCCAAAAATGGGAACAAAAGTGCTCAGGTTTATCCCGAACACCCCAGCACTCGCGGCATGGGGGCAGAAGCCGAGGACTAGCCATCTCTCAGATTGGATAAACAGCCAAACAGAAGGTAATATTTTAAATTCCAACAAGCGTTGCATAGCGCATATGAAACAAGTTTTCATAAATACAGGATCACACGAGCAAGTTTTACTCAAATATTACATCTTTTGTGCACTCGTCCGCTATGAGACGGGCACCCGGCAGAACACCCTCGTAGTACATCTCGGGGTGGCGATGCTCCTTGCCCTCCGGCGGCCCTTCCTTGATCAGCTTCACGGCGTCTAGCTTGACCCATTGCAATTTCACACGGGCAAAAGCCCGGCGTGCACCTTAAATGCAGACGGATCGCTTGATGACCTCCAGCCGCGGGCAAGCATCCACAAGCCGCCTCACCAGGCCGAAGAAGCTATTCGAAAGGGCATTGCCAGGCAACAGCCGGACTATAAAGCCCTTCATGGCCTGTTCGGTCGCCTTATGTAGCTCGACCATCTGCTTCAGCTGGTCGCTCATTGGCACCGGGTGTTCGGCCTCAGTATACTGAGACCAGAACAGCTTCTTCGTTGAGCTTCCATCCTCGGCCTGGTAAAATTGTGCGGCATCGGACACACTGCGGGGAAAATCTGCGAATGCTCCTGGAGAGCTCCGGATTCGGGTAAGTAATCGGTAATTTACTTTTACATGCTTGCTTTGCATATAGAATGCCTTACCCGCCGCTATCTTCTTCATTGCGTCGATCTCCTGGAGGGCCTTTTGGGCTTCGGCCTTGGCACTCTTTGCGCTCTCGAGGGCCTCGGCAAGCTCAGACTCCCGCGTCTTCGAGTCAAGCTGCAACGCGTCGTGCTTCGTCACGAGAGCCTGGAGCTCTTGCTGCACCTCGCCCACCCAAGCCTCTTGCTTTTCTCACTCGGTGCGCTCCTTGGCCGCTTTATCTTCAGCCTCGGACAACGCTTGCTTTAGGGTCGCCACTTCGGTCGTGGCCCCTGGCAAATTCATGATGATCCTGTCATTTTACAATCGCATTCTTTTTATACATATCCATAGACTAGGTACTACTTACCTTTGTTCTCCTCGAGCTGCCTCTTGGCAAGGCCGAGCTCATCCTGGGACCCTTTAAGGTCCTGCTTCAGTACGGTGACCTTCGCAGTCAGTGCGGCGGACGCCAGTAGCGAAGCCTGCATATGCATATTGACATACTCATATTAGACTCCTGCAATATTGTTTGATCCTCTGTTCGGCTTTTCTTTGTGAACACCGAACAGAGCATCAGGGACTACTGTCTATGCGGTAATATTTTTCCTATACGTTAAACACTTACCTCAAAGCCTGTTAGAAGGCTGGCACAGGCTTCAATCAATCCGCTCTTAGCGGACTGAACCTTCTGGATCACCGCACTCATAATAGTGCGGTGCTCCTCGTCGATGGAAGCGCTACGAAGTGCTTCCAACAGATTGTCCGGCGCCTCTGGATGGACAGAGGTCACCGGTGTAGGCGTCTTGCCCCTCTTAGAAGGAGGCCGCCTGCCCGAGTCCAGAACCACTGGAGGTTCCAGCGCGGTGTTCGACCGAGGGCCAAACTCGGAGCCCTCAGGGGCCTTGTCCCCTCTGCTCCCGGAGTCCGGGAGGCCGCTTTGAGGCGCCTCCGGGACCGTCTCCCCTCGACCTGGTGCCTCATGAGACAACACCTCGGCGTCGTCCGCAGGATGAGGGGAGGTGGCGGTCGGAACCGGATCGCTATCCATATCCGACGAGCCCAGGGAGCCATCCGATGATACATCGATACGGGCTCGGGGCGGCCTGCATAATCATATTTCGGCGTTAGGTGAAGTAGTGCGACAAAGGAATGCTATGAGTTACTCTGGTATCCGAACACTTACGACTTCCCCACGGGCTTGGCCCTGGGCAGCCACTCGTCTTCGCCATCGGCGGCGGTGGTAGAGCTGTCCGGAAGGAGTTCTCCCCTTCTTGGACCTATCAGCCTCCCCAGTTGGGGCGGCCTTCCTTTTCTTGTCTCCCCCATCTGGAGGGGGAGCATCTTCTTCTGCCTCCTCATCTTCGAGGGAGAATTGCGCCATAGAGTCCTCGGACGGTGAGTCTGATGACGTCTGGCGCCGGGAACTCTTTCAGGTTCCCTTAGCCTTCTTGGTCTTCTCCGGCACCGTATAAGGAGCTGGGGTCAGCATCTTCGTCAGAAGAGCGTTTGCTGGGCCTTCGGGCAAAGGAGCCGGACAGTCGATCTGTCCGGCCGTCTCCTGCCAGTCCTGTCAAAGGTACGGGAGTTTAGATCCCGCATGGAGTCAAGCTATGAAAAACAAGTATCCTGTAAGAGGTAAAGCAGCTTACCGCCCTGGCTTGGCGCTTCGCGCTGAATCCGTGATCCTCAGTAGTAGGAGGGGGGACCTCGGCGCTCTTGAACAGCACCCTCCAGGCATCTTCGTGAGTTGTGTCGAAGAGCCTGTTCAGAGTTCGATGCTGCGCCGGGTCAAACTCCCATAAGTTGAAGGCCCGTTGTTGGCACGGGAGGATCCGACGGATGAGCATGACCTGGACTACGTTGACGAGTTTGAGATTTTTGTTGACCATGTTTTGAATACATGTTTGGAGTCCGGTCAGCTCTCCCGAACTACCCCGGGACAGGCCCTTCTCTTGCTAGGAGGTGAGCCGTGTGGGGAAGCCAGATCGAAATTCGAGGCCCACTACCCACGTAGGGTCACGCGGCTCGGTGATGTAGAACCACCCCGACTGCCACCCCTTTATTGTCTCCACGAAGGAGCCCTCGAGCCATGTGACGTTGGGCATCTTGCCCACCATGGCGCCTCCGCACTCCGCCTGGCGGCCGCTCACTACCTTTGGCTTGACAATGAAAGTCTTCAGCCATAAGCCGAAGTGGGGCTTGATGCGGAGGAAGGCCTCGCACACGACGATAAACGCCGAGATGTTGAGGATGAAGTTCAGGTTCAGATCGTGGAAATCCAGGCCGTAGTAGAACATGAGCCACCGGACAAATGGATGGAGAGGAAATCCCAGTCCGCGAAGGAAATGGGTAAGGAACACCACCCTCTCATGGGGCCTGGGGGTGGGGATGAGCTGCCCCTCCTCTGGGAGCCGGTGCGCGATGTCGTCGGGCAAGTATCCGACTCTCCTCAGCTTCTTGACGTGTCCCTCCGTGACGGAGGGGACCATCCACCTGCCTCCCGCTCCGGACATGGTTGGAGAAGGTCGAGGTGGGGAATGCGAACTTGGGCGCTGGGGCTCGAGTATGCGAAGGTGGATGAGCAAAGGAGGAAGAAGGCGTGGATGAAAAGGTAAATCCTTATCCCTTTATATGGGCGGACAAAACTATGCGTCCCCACTAGCCTGGTAAAACTCGCTCGTCCCCCAAGCGCCATAATCGATGGCGCGGTTGGGTTACCCACACCCGTATTGATGAGAATCCCGTGATAAGGGGACACGATCTCTGCTTTGACAAGACGTGTCAAAAAACTGCCTCGCGTTATGTGCGGGGCTAGTTAAAGGAAACGGTTCGAATAATCACCGGGCCGTGACATTATGTCGTGTTGCCAAAACAAGTCAGCAAATTAGATTTGTGGAAATACTATTCTCTCTACGGTGGTATGTGGAACTTATTTCGCAGGGTCGGACACTATCCTTGAATTCATATTCTTCCGTGGTGTATTCGAAGGAGGAACCCGCCTTGCAATGCCGAAGATAGTACTGCGCGCTGGACTCATCGTCATTGAAAGCCTGGTTTAGGGGCTACTGAGGGAGTCCTGGATTAGGGGGTCTCCGGACAGCCGGACTATATCCATTGGCCGGACTGTTAGACTATGAAGATACAAGATTGAAGAGTTCGTCTCATGTCCGGATGGGACTCTACTTGGCGTGGAAGGCAAGCTAGGAAATACGGATATGTTTATCTCCTCCTTTGTAACCGAACTTGTGTAACCCTAGCCCTTTCTGGTGTCTATATAAACCGGAGGGTTTTAGTCCGTAGGACAACATACAATCATACCATAGGCTAGCTTCTAGGGTTTAGCCTCTCTGATCTCGTGGTAGATCTACTCTTGTAATACCCATATCATCAATATTAATCAAGCAGGACGTAGGTTTTACCTCCATCAAGAGGGCCCGAACCTGGGTAAAACATTATGTCCCCTGCCTCCTGTTACCATCTGCCTTAGACGCACAGTTCGGGACCCCCTACCCAAGATCCGCCGGTTTTGACACCGACAGTCATAGACTGGTATTTTAATAGATTTTCTTAACTAGTTAATTTAGCAGTGGGGACCCATTGACATAGTGTAGCAGCTAAGTGATGATTAGTCCCTAATCTAATTGCAGGGCCGGCGAGAGGCATATCCAGCCTCACGATGTGGCACCACACACACGTGCACTCACACACACCACGCTGCATACACACACAGCACACACCACACACACACACCACGGCCATGGCCCATGGCCGTGGCCAGTAGCAGCCACAGCCAGAGGTAGCAGGCTGTAGTAGCACCATCAACCGAGCAGCGACATAAGCACGGAGCAGCACTGGCAGCAAACTAGTGGATACAACAGCAATAAGCAGCAGTAGGAAGCAAGAGCAGTAGCAAGAAGTCAACAGCAACAGAGCTTCAGCGGCAACAACGGCAAAGCAGCAGGCAGCGGCCGCGAGTAGCAGCAGTTGCCGTCGTGCACGGGCAAGGGCAGCTGCGGGCTCAATGCACAACAACGGGAGCGGCGGGGTGCGACGAGGGGACGGCCGACGCGCGCCCGGTCGTGGCCGGACGCGGCCAGGGGCACGGTGGGGCGCGTACGGGGCGCAGTGGCGCGAGGCGCGGACTTGCATCGCGGCCAACGGCCGAAGCTTGGGCGGCGGCAAACGGCGTCGGGGAGAGGGGAAGAAAGGGGGAACGGGTGGAGGCTCACGCCGAGGAGGCCGTGGACGAGCTTGGCGAGGCCGGGAGGCGCCGGTGGTGGAGATCGACGGCGATGGCCGCGGCGGCCGTGGGGGATCCCGACGACGTGGGACGAGGCGATTCGGTGGAGGGAGGCCCCGCGACTCGGGCTGGTGGGCGGTGACGAAGTGGACGAGAGCAGGGAGGCTCCTGGTAGGTTCTCTCACAACGGCGAGCTCTTTGGTCGGGGTGACGACGACGACGCGGCGGCGGTGGCGTCGGGCGATGTGGGGGGAGAGAAAAATGGCGCGGGAGGAAGGGGGAGGAGGACTAGGGTTCGCAGAGGGGTTGGGGACGAGGTCTTGTAGCCATCCGCGACCACTGGGGAGCACCGTTGTCGCGCATCGGTCGGCGATGGCGCATCCGAGCCGCTCGCGTGCTGATACGCACGAGGAAGGAGACGCAGGTCGTCATATTGTGTGGGATGGGCCAAGTCCTGTGCATTGTTGGGCCTAATTGTACAAAACCATTTTCCTATTTTATCTTTCTATAATAAACCTACTACTGTTTTCTATTTAGTTTAGATAGCAATTGATTTTTGTTTAATACGAAACTGTGCTCATAATTCAAGCACAATATTGTTAGGTGGCACAAAAAGTTCAGGGCCAAAAGAAAATATATAAACTTAGGTTTATATTTAAATGGTTAATTTAACTACTGTTGGGCCACTTATTAATTTTCTAGGATTTAATTGGTGGGTCAAATAATGTTGGGTTCAACAAGATAAAGATCGGGGAATTTATAGAATATTGTGAATATTTTATTTTTACTGTTTGGAGAAACAATTTATTTGACTTTATTTTAAATATTGAAATTGGCTTGGATTTTATCAAGTGACAATTTGGCTTAGTTAATCTTGATGACCTGGCACCATTAGACTGGTATTTTAATAGATTTGCTTAACTAGTTAATTTAGCAGTGGGGACCTATTGACATAGTGTAGCAGCTAAGTGATGATTAGTCCCTAATCTAATTGCAGGGCCGGCGAGAGGCATAGCAAGCCTCACGATGTGGCACCACACACACTCACACACACCACGCTGCATACACACACAACACACCACACTCACACACACCACGGCCATGGAGCCAGAGGTAGCAGGCTGCAGTAGCACCATCAACCGAGCAGCGACATAAGCATGGAGCAGCACCGGCGGCAAACTAGTGGATACAACAGCAATAAGCAGAAGTAGGAAGCAAGAGCAGTAGCAAGAAGTCAACAGCAGTAGAGCTTCAGCGGCAAGAACGGCAAAGCAGCAGGCAGCGGCCGCGAGTAGCAGCAGGTGCCGGCGCGCACGGGCAAGGGCAGTTGCAGGCTCAATGCACAACGACGGGAGCGGCGGGAGGGGACGGCCGGCGCGCGGCCGAACGCGGCAAGAGGCACGGTGGGGCGCGTACGCGGCACAGTGGCGCGAGGCGCGGGCTTGCATCGCGGCCAACGGCCGAAGCTTGGGCGGCGGCAAACGGCGTCGGGGAGAGGGGAAGAAAGGGGGAACGGGTGGAGGCTCACACCGAGGAGGCCGTGGACGAGCTCGGCGAGGCCGAGAGGCGCCGGTGGTGGAGATCGACGGCGATGGCCGCGACGGCCGTGGGGGATCCCGACGACGTGGGACGAGGCGATTCGGTGGAGGGAGGCCCCGCGGCTCGGGCTGGTGGGCGGTGACGAAGTGGACGAGAGCAGGGAGGCTCCTGGTAGGTTCTCTCGCGGCGGTGAGCTCTTTTGTCGGGGTGACGACAATGACGCGGCGGCGGTGGCGTCGGGCGATGTGGGGGGAGAGAAAAATGGCGCGGGAGGAAGGGGGAGGAGGACTAGGGTTCGCAGAGGGGTTGGGGACGAGGTCTTGTAGCCGTCCGCGACCACTGGGGAGCACCGTTGTTGCGCATCCGTCGGCGATGGCGCATCCGAGCCGCTCGCGTGCTGACACGCACGAGGAAAGAGACGCTGGTCATCATATGGTGTGGGATGGGCCAAGTCCTGTGCATTGTTGGGCCTAATTGCACAAAACCATTTTTCTATTTTATCTTTCTATAATAAACCTTCTACTGTTTTGTATTTAGTTTAGATAGAAATTGATTTTTTTTAATACGAAACTGTGCTCATAATTCAAGCACAATATTGTTAGGTAGCACAAAAAGTTCAGGGCCAAAAGAAAATATATAAACTTAGGTTCATATTTAAATGGTTAATTTAACTACTGTTGGGCCACTTATTAATTTTCTAGGATTTAATTGGTGGGTCAAATAATGTTGGGTTCAACAAGATAAAGATCGGGGAATTTATAGAATATTGTGAATATTTTATTTTTACTGTTTGGAGAAACAATTTATTTAACTTTATTTTAAATATTGAAATTGGCTTGGATTTTATCAAGTGACAATTTGGCTTAGTTAATCTTGATGACCTGGCACCATTAGTCCGGAGTTACTGTAGCATGATTCTCTGGGTGTTACAGTACGTCTGGTCGCCTGAATGTGACATCGCTTTCAACACCCTGAAAGAAAAGTTAGTCACTGCTCCAGTTTTGACTCCTCCTGATGAATCCAAACCGTTCGAGGTCTTCTGTGATGCTTCCCTTCAAGGTCTTGGTGCAGTGTTGATGCAAGAGAAGAAAGTTGTGACCTATACCTCTCGCCAGTTGAAGTCCAACGAAAAGAACTACCCCGCTCATGACCTCAAGTTGGCGGCAGTTGTCCATATTGTTTTAACATGGGGACATCTCTTATTTGGAAGAAAAGTGGACATCTTCACTGATCATAAGAGTCTCAAGTACATCTTCACTCAGCCTAATCTCAACCTCAGGCAGACTCGTTGGGTCGAGATGATTCAAGAGTATAATCCGAGTATTGAATATACTCCAGGCAAGGCCAATGTAATTGCTGGCGCATTGAGCAGGAAGGCTTACTGCAACAGTTTGATTCTAAAGCCTTACCAACCAGAGCTTTGTGAAGCTTTCTGCAAACTCAATCTCCAAGTTGTTCCTTAAGGATTCCTTGCCAACCTCCAAGTCTCTCCTACTCTGGAAGATCAGATTTGTGAGGCTCAACTTCTTGATGCTATGGTGAAGAAGGTGAAGATTGGGATTGCCAAGAGTCAACCCAAGTACAAGTGCTATCGTCTCGATGACAAGGATACTCTATTCTTCGAGGATCGCGTTGTTGTTCCTAAGGGTGACCTTTGTAAAGTCATTATGAACAAGGCCCACAATTCACTCCTCTCTATTCACCCTGGAAGTACAAAGATGTACCAGGACCTCAAGCAGTCGTATTGGTGGACTCAAATGAAGCGCGAGATTGCTCAGTTCGTGAATGAATGTGATGTCTGCAGAAGAGTGAAAGCAGAACACCAACGACCAGCTGGTCTCCTCCAACCTCTTGCCATTTCAGAATGGAAGTTTGACCATATTGAGATGGACTTCGTGACTGGATTTCCCAAGTCCAAGCGTGGAAATGATGCTATCTTTGTTGTCATCGACAAGCTCACTAAAGTGGCTCATTTCCTTCCTATCAAAGAATCTATCACATCAGCTCAGTTGGCGGAGCTATATAACTCCAAGATTGTCTCTCTGCATGGCATTCCGCAGTTGATATCTTCAGATCGTGGCAGCATCTTTACCTCTAAGTTCTGGGATTCTTTTCAGAAGGCTATGGGCACCAACATTCGCTTCAGCACAACTTTTCATCCTCAAACCAGTGCCCAAGTCGAGCGAGTCAATCAGATTCTTGAAGATATGCTCAGGGCTTGTGCCATTTCTTTCTTTCGGTATGAAGTGGGAAGATTGTCTTCCATATGCCGAGTTCTCCTACAACAACAGCTTCCAAGCAAGTTCGGGCAAGGCCCCATTTGAGATTCTCTATGGCAGGAAGTTCGTACTCCTCTTAACTGGTCAGAGACTGGTGAACGTCAACCTCTTGGAAATGACTTGATCACAGAGGCAGAAGAAATGTGCAAAGTCATTCGTGATAATCTCAAAGCCGCGCAATCGCGCCAGAAGAGTTACTATGATAGCAAGCATCGTGACTTGGCTTTCGAGATCGGAGACCATGTCTACCTTCGCGTCTCTCCAATGAAAGGTACTCGTCGCTTCAGTATCTAAGGGAATCTTGCCCCGAGATACGTGGGTCCTTTCAAGATCATTGGAAAAAGAGGCGATCTCGCCTATCAACTTGAGCTTCCCTCCAACTTTGCAAACGTGCACGATGTGTTTCACGTGTCCCAACTCCGCAAGTGTTTCAAGACTCCTGACCGCACCATCAACTTTGAAGATATTGATCTCCAAGAAGACCTCTCTTATCATGAGCACCCCGTTGCTATTCTTGAAGAAGCTGAGCGCAAGACTCGCTACAAGTCTATCAAATTCCTGAAAGTCAAGTGGTCACATCATTCCGACCGTGAAGCCACCTGGGAACGCGAGGACCACCTCCGTTCTGAGTACCCAGAGTTTTTCCAGTCCTAGATCTCGGGACGAGATCCTTTCATAGTGGTGGAGTGTTGTAACACCCCGTATGTAACCTGCCATATTTGTATTCCAACTCTTGCCATTTTCGGCACTAAGTTATGATATTTCCTCGTTGTTGGGTTTTTTTTCTTCGTGTTGTTTTTGTCTTTGTCATGCATCCCATATCATGTCATCATGTGCATCGCATTTGCATACGTGTTCGTCTCATGCATCCGATCATTTTCCCCGTTGTCCGTTTTGCATTCCAGCGCTCCTATGTCCTCCGGTGTCTCTTTCTACCTCTTTTCGTGTGCAGGTGTTAAACGTTTTCGGATTGGACTGAGACTTGTCATGCGGCCTTGGTTTACTACCGGTAGACCGCCTGTCAAGTTTCGTGCCATTTGAACTTCGTTTGATACTCCAACGGTTAACCGAGGAACAGAAAAAGGCCTCGCGTGTGTTGCAGCCCAACACCTCTCCAAAGTGGCCCAAAACCCACCTAAACCTCCTCCATCATCTAGGCCGTCCGATCATGATCATGTGGCCGAAAACCATGCTCAATTTGGAGCCTCCTATCTCCCTCTAGCTATAAATATAGCCTCCTCCTCGAAATCCCGGGTCTCTTCCCCCCTAACCCTAAAAATCCGCATCTCCGCCGTCGGACATGTTCGCCACCTAGCCGGACGAAGTCGCCGCTGCCGCCCGCGCCAACCACAGCGCGCCACATGGCGAGCGCCGCCACACCGCGCCACCAGCCGGCGAGCCCGCGCCCCCCCGGCCCGAAGCGGCGCGCCGCCCGTGTCTTCCCACCGCGCCGCCCGCGCCCTCGATCATCGCCGCCTGCCTCCGCCACCTCCTCGCTTCGCCGGCGCGCCCCCTCGCCGGAGCACCGCCGCGGCCAACCCCCGCCGCCTCGCTCCTCGCCGGCCAGCGCGCCGCCCGACGCCTCGGCTTTTGCGCCTCCGCCGCACCGCGCCATCGCCGCCGTCCACCAAGTCTGACTCCAACTCCGATGACCCCCCATCTCCGGCAAACAGTAACTCCGGCGACCTCGAAGTCCGTGCCGATCTGGATCTGAGATCCGCTAGGGTTGACTTTTGCCCTAACCCTAATATTTTTTTGCATATTTCATTGCATCATATGTCTGCAACCGTGGCTCTGTTTTGGGCGTGTAGCATATCGAATTGTTCGTCTCGACTAGTACTTAATTTCATCTCATTGCATCATATGTCTGCAACCGTGGCTCTGTTTCAGATTCTTATCAGCATTTGCTCATTTGTCATTTTTTCCATGATTAATGTGTGCCTCCTATGAACTTGAGCCCTACATGTGTTTTCAAGTATGCCATGCCATATTTACAGGGGTGTATGCCATGTATTTTTGTGATCTCTGTGGTGACTAGCACAAACATGCAAAGCAGCTCTCTTAATGTTGCTGATTTCAGGGACTTGGAAATATTCTAAGTCTCTGCCCTGTCAATATTTTTATGCCATGTATCCTTGCTGCTAGAGAGTGATCCATGCCTCTTTTGAGCATGATCAGTAAGGATGTTTTGTAGATAATTTTGTGCTTTATCCATCCATTTCTTTGTTTGCAATTATGGAGCACCCTAGCTTGAGTCAATCGAGCTCTACTTTTGCTATTAAATGTTCCTGGCAGAATGTTTACATGTTAAGCATTTTTGCTGAGCTTGTTGTAGTTGATCCGTGCATGCTATGTTGTTGTTCTTGCCATGTTTAGCTTATATGCCATGTCTACTTGCTGGGTGTATGCTTAGTTTGTCATGCAATGCCTTGTGGTGAGTGCATCAAGCTCGTAAACATGCCTACTTGATATCTATTTTGCCATGTTCCAGTTTTCTACCAAGTCTGAATCTGTTAGCGATAATTGCTATGTTCACATGGTTTCCATTGTATTGTCTGATCCCTTTTGGCTTATGGTCGGTAAGGGACTTTTGTTGTATGCTTTGAGTAGCTTCATGCCATGCCTTGCTTTGCCATGATATGTTCCTGTAGCATGTTGTTATCTTGCTCTTAACATTGCTTCCTGGTGTTAAATTCCTGACTTGTTGTTTTCTCTAAGTCTGTAACCTGATATCTTTTGCACTTTTGCCATGCTTGTTTGAACCTTCTATTGAGTGAATTAGCCATAGATCAGTGTTCATCTTTTGTGAAGCATCTTGAGTGGAACCCTGCCATGTATTTTGTTGTCATGTTAGAGTGTTGTAGCATGTTGTTCTTGATGCATTTAGATGGCCTCGTGCTGTTAATCGCAGATCGGTGCCATATTTGTTTTGCTTTCCATTTGCAAACCGTGCATCTCATTCCGGTGATCTTTATATCGATTTCGACCGAAATCAACCCCTCTTTCCAGTGGCACTCTTGGATTTCCAAGTTGAGGCCAGGTTCAATCATTCCTTTCTGAAAAATGCATATGCATCGCATATCGCATCCCGCATATCATACCATGTTTTGCATCATGTTGTTTGTGCATTGCACGTGGTTGATTGTGTCTCCCTTTGCTTGTGTTCTTGCTTTGGGTAGAGCCGGGAGACGAGTACGTGATCGAGTAGCCCGTTGAGTATGTTTACGAGGATCAAGCTAATGTCAATCGGAGAACTTTGCAGGCAAGATGACCATACCCTCAAAATCACTTCTATCTTTGCTTGCTAGATGCTCTCTCTTTTGCTACGCCTATGCTACGATACCTACCACTTGCTTATCATGCCTCCCATATTGCCATGTCAAACCTATAACCCACCTTGTCCTAGCAACCTGTTGTTTGGCTATGTTACTGCTTTGCTCAGCCCCTCTTATAGCGTTGCTAGTTGTAGGTGAATATTGGAGTTTGTTCCTTGTTGGAACATGTTTATTGTTAGGATATCATTATAATATCTTGTCTATTTTTAATGCACCTATATACTTGGTAAAGGGTGGAAGGCTCGGCCTTATGCCTGGTGTTTTGTTCCACTCTTGCCGCCCTAGTTTCCGTCAGACCGGTGTTATGTTCCTGGATTTTGCGTTCCTTACATGGTTGGGTTATAATGGGAACCCCTTGAAAGTTCGCCTTGAATAAAACTCCTCCGGCAAGGCCCAACCTTGGTTTTACCATTCGCCACCTAGCCTCTTTTCCCTTGGGTTTCCGGAGCCCGAGGGTCATCTTTATTTAAACCCCCTGGGCCAGTGCTCCTCTAAGTATTGGTCCAAACCGAGTAGACTAAGGGGCCACCTCGGGGCAACTTGAGGGTTGGTTTTACTCATAGGATGTCTCATCTGAGTGTGCCCTGAGAACTAGATATGTGCAGCTCCTATCGGGATTTGTCGGCACATTCGGGCGGCTTTGCTGGTTTGGTTTTACCATTGTCGAGATGTCTTGTAACCGGGATTCCGAGTCTGATCGGATTGTCTTGGGAGAAGGAATATCCTTCATTGACCGTGATAGCTTGTGATGGGCTAAGTTGGGACACCCCTGCAGGGTTATGAACTTTCGAAAGCCATGCCCGTGGTTATGGGCAGATGGGAATTTGTTATTGTCCGGTTGTAGAAAACCTTAACTTAACTTAATTAAAAGGAATCAACAGAGTGTGTGGTCGTGATGGTCTCTTTTCGGCGGAGTCCGGGAAGAGAACACGGTCTCGTGTTATGCTTGATCGTAGGTTGTTCTAGGATCACTTCTTGATCATAGTTGATCAACCGTGCCTTTGCCTTCTCTTCTCGCTCTCATTTGCGTATGTTAGCCACCATATACGCTAGTCGCTTGCTGCAGCTCCACATCATACCTTTTACCCTTCCTATAAGCTTAAATAGTCTTGATTGTGAGGGTGTGAGATTGCTGAGTCCCCGTGACTCACAGATTACTTCAAAACCAGATGCAGGGGACGATGATACCGCTCCAGGTGATTCGACTGAGCTCAAGTGGGAGTTCGATGAGGACTCAGGACGATACTACGTTTCCTTTCCAGACGATCAATAGTGGTGCCCAGTTGGGGCGATCGGGGACTTTGTCGCATTTGGGGTTGTTCTTTATTTTGGTTTCGTAGTCAGACCTTGATTGTACCTGGATGAATGTAATGATATTTATGCTATTGTGTGACGTGGCAAGTGTAAGCCAACTATGTATCTTTTCCCTTATTCATTACATGGGTTGTTGTGAAGATTACCTCACTTGCGACATTGCTTACAATGCGGTTATGCCTCTAAGTCGTGCTTCGACACGTGGGAGATATAGCCGCATCGTGGGCGTTATAGTGGAGCCCCCGACGCCCATCCTTCCTCTTCCTCTTCCGCTTCTTCTTCTTCCTTGCTCCACTCCTTGCTTGTGCAGACATGGCGCCGATCCGGAGGTTCTCGGCCACAGAGAAGGGCAAGGCTCCCCTCAACATGCCCGAGCTGCTCCCACCGAAGAAAAGGAGGTCTCATCGCCGCGAGGTGGTCGTGAGGCTGGTGGTGTCGAGGCCTTGGTATGAGAGGCCGCCTCCTGGGTACCCGCTGCCCTCGTACGCTCACGCCAACGATTCCGGAGGAAGGAGCGGTGAGCGGCGCCACCCGCGCCAGGGCCATGGTGTTCAGCCGCCGTCGTCACTGATCTGGATGGGGTTGGCGCCGGCCTCGCATGGCCCACTGTTGATGATGGCGTCGGCGACACCTGGTGCGCGTAGATAGAACCCCTAGGACTTCCTTCCCTTCTGTTCCCTGCGAGGAATCAAGAAACGGACCCCGTGGGGGTGTGTAAAGCGTATGTAATGCTTTTGTCAATATAGCCCTCATTATGAAGATTTGTGTGCGCATATCCTACCGAGGCTCGGCCTCCCCTTTCCAATCCTGCGACAGCTTGGTGCTCTACACTGACAGGTCCCGATCCCCAGGCAGGCTGCAGCCGTCATTGGTATGCCAGGTTGTGTGCCGTGGTCAAGGCCAGGAGGTGAGCAGCCCAAGGTCCAGTAAGAGCTCCTGAGGCGTGATGCTCAAGAGGTCCCCCTTAGCGCGCAAGCAGCTGTCTGAGGATGGGAAAGGAAGAAAATGTTGCTGCAGCAGGGCAGCGAAGGGAGTGAGCGAGGGTCTCGTGCCGCAAGCGACTGGTGGATCCAGAGTGAGAACTTATCTTTGGCTGTCTGGGGTCTGCTCCTCGAGTCGTGCCAGACTCGCACGCCGGTTGCTGTAGTGTGGCTAGGTCTGGCCCGTGCGGGCCTCCCCTCCCCTCAATGTACTTCTTGGTGCTCTGCGTCCTCAGGTCCCGACCCTCGAGCGAGCTCAGCCACCGCTGGTATGCTAGGTCGCATGCCATGGTCAAGGCCAGGGGGTGAGGGATGGAGAGCCAGTAAGAGCCCCTGAGGCACGATGCTCAGGAGCCCCCCTTTAATGCGCAAGAGAATCGCATGAGAGAAGAGAGAGAGCCCGTGGTACCGCCTGTTGTGGTCCTCATGAAGTTCCTGCAAGGAAGGGCACCGGTCCCCGTTGTGATTGCTGGTTTGCTTCTGGCGTGTGAGAGGGGACTCCCTACTGCGGAGAGCCCCCGGGGCGTGTACAGCCCCGCCCTGACACGTGGCTTGCACGACAGGGCTAGACGAGGTGTGTCTGGACACTCGTGAGCCGGCGCAGGACTCACGAGGCCCTACCCCAAGGCGGGTTGTGCCTGGTCTTGGTTCTTGTTTGCTGTCTTGGTCCTGTGAGATGGTTAGACAACGCGAAGGGTCCTGAAGAAAGACGGCCGGCGCGCGGCTCCCATGGTGGGTGACAATCAAGCAGGCGATAGTCATAGATAGATTAGGCATGGAAAGCAACCTAGCTCAGGTAAATGCAGGGAAGATGCATTCCACTGGGTCCTGCCCGAGCGGCTTAGGGATGATGCAGCCCGAGGGGCGCCCCCAACAGGGTGAGCTAAAGACATAAAAGGAAGGATACACGCCACAAGGACGGACCCACACAGCTTGGGAATAATGCAGCCCTGGGGGCGCTCCCAGCTGGATGAACCATTGGAAAATTTCACCTGGTTCTGTTGACAAAGGAGAGTTGGGGTAGCTGAAGGCATGCGGCGAAGGGGCTGCCCCTCATGAGCCATCGGGGCCCTGAGCCTCGGGAGGCTCTGGGGGTCCCGGAGGTTCCTTGAGGACCGTCTTCATATCCGTCAGTACAACGTGGTGCCTGGCCTCCTGAGCCACCAGGATGCTCTGCAGGTTGCGTTGATAGGCGGCCGCCACGCTCGGCAGGCCAAAGGGCATGTGAACGTAGCTGTGAGGTGAGCCCTCGCAGTGTCCCACGCGCGAAGGCCAGAGAAGTTCCTGAGCGGCGGCCCAATTGAGCCCTGGAACGTCGATGCAGACGCGCAGCCCGACATCCTCCCCTAGATGGGGGGCTGCGCCTAGTGAGTGGCGGCCGCCGCGCATGGCCCTTGCATCTTGCAGTTCCTGAGTGGTCTTGATGATGAACTCCTGAGCGGTGGCACTCCTTGCCCTGTGTTCTCCTGAGGGAAACATGTCGCGAAGCATGCCTCCAAGTGGTGCCCAAGTGCCTCCCTCATGATGTTGGAAAAGTCTAAGGCCCTCCAGAAGAGATCCCTCGAACCCTTCCCAAGAGGGGCGCTTGGCGCGCTTTCTTATGCGATGGATGGTGGCGCCCCAGGCGCGGGCGCCGATCCTGACGAGGCGCCGCTTGCCTGAGGCCCTACAGGGCGCAGCTGCTTCTTCTTCTTGGGGGTGGCCTCAAGAGGGCGCTCACCCTAACCGCCGGATCGTCGATTGCTGCAGCTTGGAAGGCACGCTCGAGGGAGCACACCGCGTCTCTTTCTTTGCATGGGACTGTGATGATTCCGCCGCTTCCCGGCATCTTGAGGACATTGTAGCCGTGATGGGTCACCGCCATGAACTTGGCCAGGGCTGGATACCCGAGGATGGCGTTGTATGGCAGGTGGATGTAGGCGACATCGAAGTCGATGAGTTCGGTGCGGTAGTTGTTGCATTCTTCGAAGGTGACGGGGAGGCGGACCTGCCCGATTGGGGTAGTAGAGCCGTCGGTCACTCCTGAGAAAGGCTTGGTAGGTTGAAGCTGGTCATATGGCACTTGGAGGTTGCCGAATGTGTCGACGGACAGTACATTGAGCCCTGCGCCGCCGTCGATGAGGGTCTTGGTAACTTGCATGCTGCTGATGACTGGTGAATAGAGCATTGGGAGGACGCCTGCAGTAGCCGCGCACTTGAGCTGATTTGCCGAACTGAACGTGATGGGGCACCTGGACCATCTGAGCGGGTGCGTGGCGTCGAGCTTGGGGAGAACTGTAGTCACTTCACAGGCAAATTGTTTGAAGATACGCTGCGAGGTTGGGGCTTGAGCTCTGCCCAAGATGCAGGCGATAGCGCGTGGCTCCTGGAAGCCCCCAGCCCCCTCGTCTTGATGGTGGTCGTCATTCCTTATGGGTGGTGGCGGTAATGGAGGAAGGCCAGCATTGCCTTTAGGACGAGGCTCACAAGGCTGGTCCCTCCAGGCGCCCTCGCGAGGCTGATCCTGCCAGCGGTCCTCGCGAGGCCCATCGTGCCACTCTTGGCGCGGGCCACGGTCGTCCCAGCGTCCGCCACCATGTCCTCCTCCTCGCCCGTAGCCCCGGTAGCTGCGCTCGGGGCGTCGACCGAAGCGTCCTTCTTGGATGGCTCCGAGCTCTTGATAGTTGCTGGTGTTGTGGGTATGCAGGTTGTGGAAGGCGCAGAACGGTCGGCTGCCCTTGGATGACTCGGCTGGTCTCTTCCGCGCTTGGTGTCTGGCTCCGCCATGAGCACGGCTGCTCCCTTGCGCTTCACGTCCTTGGCCTTGGTCTTCTTCTCCTCCGGGTCCACAGCAGGGTGCTCGAGGAGGGAGAGGCGCACCTCCTTAACTCTTGCACACTTGGTCGCGATGTTGAACAGCTCCAAGGTCGTGCACAGCTCCTCGTGGATGGCGAGCTACTCTTTCATCTTGACGTCACGGACGCCATTGGAGAACACTGAGATGATGGCCTCGTCGGTTACCTTGGGGATCTTGACTCGCGCGCTATTGAAGCGCTGAATGTACTTCTGCAGGGTCTCTCCTGGTTGTTGCTTGACGCGGCGCAGGTCACCCGCGACCGGGGGGCGGTCACGAGTGCCCTGGAAGTTGGCGACGAAGCGGTTGCGCATCTCGTACCAGGAGGAAACTGAGCCTGGAGGCAGGTTCAGGAGCAAGGAGCAGGGGCCATCCTTGAGAGCCATGGGAAACCAGTTCGCCATGACTTTCTCATCGCCGTTGGCCGCCTCGATGCTCAGCTCGTAGAGCTGCAGGAACTCTGCGGGGTTGGGGGTACCGTCGTAGCGAGGATGCAAATCTGGCTTGAACTTGGCCGGTCAGGCGACGCTGCGCAGTGATGTCTACTACACAACCTTCTTCTTGTAGACGTTGTTGGGCCTCCAAGTGCAGAGGTTTGTAGGACAGTAGCAAATTTCCCTCAAGTGGATGACCTAAGGTTTATCAATCCGTAGGAGGCGTAGGATGAAGATGGTCTCTCTCAAGCAACCCTGCAACCAAATAACAAAGAGTCCCTTGTGTCCCCAACACACCCAATACAATGGTAAATTGTATAGGTGCACTAGTACGGCGAAGAGATGGTGATACAATTGGTATATGGATAGTAGATAAAGGTATTTGTAATCTGAAATTATAAAAACAGCAAGGTAGCAAGTGATAAAAGTGAGCGTAAACGGTATTGCAATGATAGGAAATAAGGCCTAGGGTTCATACTTTCCCTAGTGTAAGTTCCCTCAACAATAATATCATAATTGGATCACATAACTATCCCTCAACATGCAACAAAGAGTCACTCCAAAGTCACTAATAGCATAGAACAAACGAAAAGATTATGGTAGGGTAGTAAACCACCTCAAAGTTATTCTTTCCAATCAATCCGTTGGGCTATTCCTATAAGTGTCACAAACAGCCCTAGAGTTCGTACTAGAATAACATCTTAAGACACAAATCAACCAAAACCCTAATGTCACCTAGATACTCCAATGTCACCTCAAGTATCCGTGGGTATGATTATACGATATGCGTCACACAATCTCAGATTCATCTATTCATCCAACACAAAGGACCTCAAAGAGTGCCCCAAAGTTTCTATCGGAGAATCATGACGAAAACGTGTGCCAACCCCTATGCATAGGTTCATGGGCGGAACCCACAAGTTGATCACCAAAACATACATTAAGTTAATCACGTGATATCCCATTGTCACCACAGATATCCACGGCAAGACATACATCAAGTGTCTCAAATCTATAAAGACTCAATCCGATAAGATTACTTCAAAAGGAAACTCAATTCATTACAAGAGAGAAGAGGGGGAGGAGAAACATAAGATCCAACTATAATAGCAAAGCTCACGATACATCAAGATCGTGCCAAATCAAGAACACGAGAGAGAGAGAGATCAAACACATAGCTACTGGTACATACCCTCAGCCCCGAGGGAGAACTACTCCATCCTCATCATGGAGAGCACCGAGATGATGAAGATGGCCACCGGAGAAGGATTGCCCCCTCCGGCAGGGTGCCGGAACGGGTCTAGATTGGTTTTCGGTGGCTACGGAGGCTTCTGGCAGCGGAACTCTCGATCTATTCTCTGTTTTGGAAGTTTTAGGTTACGTAGGTATATATGGGTGCAGGAGGTACGTCGGTGGACCGAAGGGGGGGCCACGAGGCAGGGGGGCGCACCCCTACCCTCGTGAGCTCCTCCTTCATCTTCTGACGTAGGGTCCAAGTCTATCCGGTAGGTTTCCTTCCAAAAATAACTTCTCCAGTTGATTTCGTTTCGTTTCGACTCCGTTTGATATTCCTTTTCTTCGAAACACTGAAATAGGCAAAAAACAGCAATTCTGGGCTGGGCCTCCGGTTAATCGGTTAGTCCCGAAAGTAATATAAAAGTGGATAATAAAGCCCAATATTTCCCAAAACAGTAGATAATATAGCATGGAGCAATCAAAAATTATAGATACGTTGGAGACGTATCACGCAGCTCGGGGGTGAAGGCGCGGCAGCTGGCCGTGGTCACCGGGGCCCGCCTTGGAGGTGGAGCTTGGTCTTGGCGCCCGCGCGCCACTACGGCAAGAGGCGTGGGGCCTTGCCCCAGCAAACAATCCTGGCGTGGCGGAGTGAGGAGCTTCGGAGCGTTCGCTTGCGGTCGAGGGACTTCTTGGCAGCTTCTTTCTTCACGCACGGGCGCCAGACGCGGTGGGTCGCGCCGTAGGGCCGCGTGCCTTGGCGCTAGGTCACCCTCTTGGGGCATAGGTGGTGGAGGTTCTTCATGAGCCACGTCGCCCGTGGCTGGCGGAGGGCGAGGCAGGGAGTGGGACGGCGCGGGGAGCCCCCTGCGGCGCGGACAAGCTCGACGATGCGGTCAAGCCAGTCCTCGTAGAGGTCGTCGACTGGGCGGTAGCGCATGAGCTCGTGCACCATGAGGAGCGCGGCCCCTGCGTCCGTGGGAATGAGACGAGCGTGGGGCGACGAACCAGCGGGAGTCAGCGATGGAGTGGCAGTGCGGCCGTCCTGTCGCACCGAGGGGTCCAGCGAGGATGCTTGCTGCTCGTTCCCCGCCGGGCCGGTGGCGGCAGGCGACAGAGAGCGACGGGGTGGCCCACCGATAGGGGCCGTCTGAGCGACGCGGGTGGCGAGGGTAGCCTGGCTCTCGGCACGGGCACGACGTGCGTCCGCCATGGAGACGATGAAGCGACGTGATGCAGAGCGACGGGAAGGAGGCTTTGACGCACCCCTACCTGGCGCGCCAAATGTCAGATCACGGGTTCCGGCAAAACCCTTAAGGTTCAAACACTGGGGTGCGTGCGAAGATCTCCCGCCTATCGATCCGCGTCCTAACTTAGCTAAGATCTCACGAACTAACTCGACAAACTCGCAACACAAAGGACACAAGATTTATACTGATTCGGGCCACCGTTGTGGTGTAATACCCTACTCCAATGTGGCGGTGGTGGATTGCCTCTTGGGCTAAGGATGAACAGTACAAGGGGAAGAATAGCCTCCTGAGGTTGAGGTGTTCTTGTGCTTGGCGAACTGGTTGTTGTTCGGGTGGATTCAAGATGAGTTCTGTTCTCTCTCCTTCCCTGTGGTGGCTAATCCTATTTATAGAGGCCATGGTCCCCTTCCCAAATATTTGAGTGGGAAGGGAGCCAACAACGGCCAATTCGAAAGGGGACATCTAGTAGAAGCTATCCTGATAGAAGCAGTCTTCGCCTGTCAAAGGCTCTGGTGGTGACGCCGTCTTGGGCTCCACGGTGACCTCTATCTTGCCGTCCTTCTGGTCTTGGTCTCGTTGCACCAATATGGCAACCTTTGCTTGATGCCTCGGTACTCCGCGCCTGCGCTTGCCCCCTTAGCACCAAAGAGGAAACAAGGACACTGCGCGCTGGCGCCCGCCTGGTCTCGATCGTCATGGCTTACATCACGCGAACCTCGCGAGGTTTGCTCGGCCTTGAACTCTCCGCCCCTCGCGAGCCAGCCTGGTGAGGCCGCTCCTGAGGAGGTCGTCATCCGCCTCGCAAGGCTTGGCCCCTCACAAGGGTTTTGGTTCCTTGTTGATGAAGATGGGCCGTACAGGCCTGCCAGCAAAGCCACGCCATGGGCCGTAGACAGGCAAGTCTGGGGAACCCCGTTCCCAGAACACCGACAACGGTCATGCCTCTCGCGGAAGCAAATCCATGCCTCCACGAGAAGTAAATCCGTGCCTCTCGTGGTTGGAAAAAGAACGTGTTTTTTCCTTTTGCGAGAGGCACGACCCGCCTCTCGCGTAAGCAAATACGTGCCTTCACGAGAAGTAATTTCGTGCCTCTCATTATAGGGGGAAACACGTCTTTTTCCTTTTGGGAAAGTCCGTGCCTCCAGGAGGCGTAAATTCGTGCCTCATGTAGAAGGAGAAAAAGAACATGTTTTCCCTTTTGTGAGAGGCACGGCTATGCCTCTCGCGTAAGCAAATTCGTGCATCCACGAGAAATAAATTTGTGTTCTTGCAAAAGAAAAGAAAAAACACATTTTTTCGCGTCTAATTTTTTCTAATAATTTTTTTGTCCAAAACCGAGAGTAAACCGAAAAGCTGGAAAAATACCCTGAAAAAATCTTCTAAAGTCGAATACGCTTACAGAAAAATTTAAAAGCCAAAATTCAAAGGAAGCGCCCAGAGCATGACACGTGGCGGTGGCCAAGAGCGCGCCAAGTGGCACGCTCTCGGCTCACCTCAAGTGACCTTTGCGGGGGCTCCTGAAGGGGAACTCCTTCGTTAGTTGCTCTCACAAATCCAGTAATTGGGTCTTCCGCTAAAATAATCATCATTTTACGAGGTCGTAACAAAAATCGTCTCGAGCAGGTCCCGTAAAACGGCCTGTCCCAATTTTTATTGCAAGGAGCTATAAATTTCAACCCACACCCACCATATGTCTTCCCCCTTTTGTTGTTCCCTCTATCCCTTGTGCAACTTGGCGGGAGGGTAATTTCAGCTTGTGCTCGCCATTTCATCGCCGCCGCCCGCATATCCCCAGCAAGATGTGCTGCTCCCGGCCACCCCGCACCGTCGAGTACTTCCGTCGCCCTAGTCCGCATCTTCTCCACCAAGTTTGGTGGCGGAGCATCCTACAGACATCACCATGTCAAGAGTCTGTTTGCCAAGTGACACGTGCCATATCTACTTCACATACATAAAGGTGAATCATCTCATTTACACGTGTTCGCATGGCCCCTTCGAGGATGGTATACTACTTGACACTCCTCTCGTGTGCATGCATAGGTGTTACCGGAGCTTCACACATGGCGAGGAGGATTTCATGCGGAAGAATACAACTACACCATCCAAGAGGGAAGCTTGGAAACAGAGAAGGGACTGTCAAGAAGAAGGCGAGGTTCCATAGGCACCGACACTACTGTTGGAATGCCCAACAGTGGTGGGTGCAAAAAGCCTAGTAGTGGTGGGCCAGGCTCTCAGGGCCGCTCGCCACTGACCTCCTGCCACCGCTATTATGGCATCAGTGGCGGGCACTCGCCCCCCACTAATGACAGTATTGTGGTGGCGGGCAAAAGTTATGGCCCGCGACAACTATAATCTCTACCCGCCACTGTTGTACGTATTAGCAGTGGCAGGCACCTTTGTCGCTCGCCACTGGTAGTGATGTCGGCATATAGAGAAATTGCTATCATGGCAGCATTTTAATGGCGCTGAAGCAATATTTTGCACTCAATCATCCCATTGCATTCAAACAATCATAATACAACGATGTTACAATAATTAAAATAATTATTGAAGCAAACATACAGTGTAAGAAGTGTAGGGCAACAAATAAACATGTAAAATTCTCAACTCATAAAAGGAACAATGAATCAAGATGTTTTGAAGCACTGTATCACTCGCAATTGATTACCGCAATATGTCTTCGACTCGGTGAAGTCATACTTCATCTCGCTCTAGCTGGAAGTGAAACTTCCCATCCTCATTTATAAACCTCTTTGTTGATGATTCTAGCCAACACCTTTTGGAGGCGGCCATGCTCTGTTAATAGTTCCCGTATGTCCATGTCCCTCTCCATCTCTTCGGACCATTTGATGATCTGGCAATAATTACACAAATATTTGCTTTTCTTCAAAAAGTCGTCCATGATAGCCATGGCACAATATCCAGACCTATGAGAGGTTTCCACATTTTGTTCTTGATAGCAACAAGCGCTAGTGAAGAACTTGAATACTGAATGTTCTGTTATAGTCCCTCAGACGTTCATACACATGGCAAGAGCATCATTTAGAACCTTCTCCAATCTGGTACATTCCTTTTGAGAGTGTCTCTTCGAATCAAAGAAGTAAGACAAGCCCTGCGGCAGCAATAGTGCGATTACGATCCAATGTCGGTCGTTGCGCAAACAATGCAGAAATTATCATTGATGAGATCAAACTACAATGCCATTTATATGTTTCAAAATAAAATAGTGAACGTTAACAACTTACTTGTCACGGTATTACTGGTATGATTCGGTCCTATACAAACGGTTTTAACCCCTTTCCGCGACGGCATTTGGAACCGTCGCCAAATGAGTGTGGGAGATAGTGGGGTCCTTCCCACAAGACCCAGAAACCATCGGGGATATGCCCTCCTGGCGCACACGCTCGACAAAATGAGATCGTGTGCGACCGGTGAGCGCTCAAATATGGAAATACGTACAGTAGAGCTAAAAAATACAATTATATGGCGAAATTGTTTCGGTCGCAAGTACATCCCACACAATCAGTCCCCGCTAAACGTTTCCGTTCATATGTACATCCCACACAGTCGCTCCAAGGAAAACGTTTCCGTTCACAGGTACATCACACACAATTTTCCCATTAAATCGTTTGCATTATTGAATGTATCACACACTGTCCGTAGAAGAAACTGTGTGGTAAAGGCTGTCCATCGCACACAATTTTTATGTGGTAAACGCTTGCGCAAGGTGGCCTAACGCAAACAATTTTCGAGAGAAAGTCGTGTGTGATTGTTCATTGATCCAACACGGTTTATTCCTAGAAACTGTGTGCGTTGCCTGAGGTCATCGCCCACGGTATTTTTTAACAACCGTTTGCAATAGCAAAACCCAATTAGCAGGCTAATTCACCATTAGCAGGCTAATTGCCCTATTATTAATAATCCATTTATTAATCTAATTAACATTCATATTAAACACATAATATATTTCATTTCCATATTAAGGAAGCATAATTTCATAATTGAAATACATCAGAGTACAACATGATTTAGCTTCAGCACTCAGCTACCCCATTACACAACTGCATCAGCACCAAGTTTCACATGCAACATGTAGAACCATTCGAAATTAGCATCATAGACGGTATATAGACAGATGCATCTCATCTGAAAAACGGCTGAAGCGGAAGGCGAATACTGAGCCTTCATTCATGTTGAAGGTCTTTGCAACTTTAGGCCAGTTCCTATGGATGATTGACCATCCATCTTTCCTCCTCTTGAGGAACACTTCAATATTGAACCGTGGGTGTTGTATGAAAACCTTCCTCGCCTCCCGACCATAGAGGTGGGTTGAGAGGTAATCATCAGTGAACTGCTTTGGAAAGGCCTGAAAACAAGGATGTGCATAAATATCTTTTGTATATTGGAAATGGGGAAAAGGAATAAAAAGAAGGCAAGGTATAATAGTTAGTACCATCTTGTAGTGAACTGATGTCTTCTTCATTGTGCAGACAAAGATCTTGTTGTTTTTTGTCGCTAATTTCTTTATCCTAACAATCTTTCTGAGTTTCTTGATTTGATTGATATTCATGGACAACTCATTTCCCCATATGCAAAAAGGGTCGAATAGTGGGTCAAAACCTCTGACAGCAGGACCTACATGTGCAAGACCAAATAGTTAAAAACCAAAATATTAGAATGCTTCCTGCAACTGCATAATAATGTGCTATTAGACAACGGACCATGTACGTGCTAACCTTGATTGTAAACCTCAGTGCTTCCCATTGTTTCCCTCATATAAGGTAGTTAGTCATCAGGTTAAGTATTTACTACAACCAAATTCAATTTATTCCTCACATGGTATACAATAACAGAATGCACCCACAACTATTGAACATCGCATTGCAGAATTGAACCAAACAGTTAACTAAACACCACAACACAAATGAAAAACGTTAACTGAGCACCACATTGCACAATGTACAACCAAACCAAGCATGCTTGAAAACTTGGAAATATAGCAATTGTATTTGTTTCTTATGTATTTTGTAAAGATAAATTCAATTTATTTTTCACATGGAAGACAATACAAAATTGCAACCTAAGGAATTGAACATCACATTTGCAGAATTGAACCAAACAGTTAACTGAAGATGACAACTAATTAACAAAACAGTTAATAAGTGAGCACCACACTACACGACATATAGAACATATACACTAGGGCAACAGATTGCATGGTAAAATTAGATAGCACAATTCACTAGAATTGGTGAAGGAAAGGCAGGAGCAGCACACGCAATGGGTAAACCGAGCATGCTTAACCGGCGTAGCTAGCAAATGGCAAGGTGCTCCTCCAAGATCTGGGGGTTGGCACGAACGGCAGCCATCGCGACCTCATCCGCGCGTGCGGCCGCGATTTGCTTCTCCGCTGCCAAATGCTCCTTAAAATCCTGGCTATACTGCGTGTACCATGGCTTAGGGCCGCGCTTATTTGGTGGAGTGGTTGGTGATTTGGGTGGAAGGTGTCGCGCTCGC
Organism: Triticum urartu; assembly: GCF_003073215.2. Taxonomy (NCBI): domain Eukaryota; kingdom Viridiplantae; phylum Streptophyta; class Magnoliopsida; order Poales; family Poaceae; genus Triticum; species Triticum urartu. The sequence goes on along the minus strand of NC_053026.1, from coordinate 149,970,553 downwards.
GCCAGCGGTCGGGGCATGTGGGATGTGGAAGGAGGAGGAGGATGGGGGTCGGGTGTGGATTACCTGCCTAGATAGACGAGGCCGAGCAGCGTGAAGGAGGGTCGCCGACGAGGAGGCGATGTTGCAAGAAAGGAGTGAAGGTTTCAACTTGGAAAGGAAGGCGGAAATAGGGGAAATGTGGTTTTTGGTAAGGGGGAGGGGGCGGGGAGGTAGATATTTCCGCAGAAGCCGAAAATTTGGAATCGCTTCAGCGAAAAAACTGGCGCGCAAAGTGTCATCAGACACGGTCCCTTATTCAGACTGTGTATGATATGTGAACATCACAAATGATTCAGATAGCTTAACCCATGTGTGTTGAGTTTGAACGTCAAAAATTTTGGTTTGAATTTGCCTAATTACAGTGGTCATCCACGTCATTGCATAATTTGGGTACACAAAGGAGACTAACTTCTTAATCAAGCAAGTTAAGAAATTAAACAGAGCTAGCTGACCTAAATATTATTCTAACAAATTAAAGATCGGCGCTCTTGATTAAACAAAACAAAGAGTACTACTACAACTGGTGCTCGTCGATCTCCACTACCGCCTCCATGTCCAGCTCGTGCCCGACGGTCTCCTGGGGAAGGGGCTCCATGGCATCCATCGCACCATACTCGATAAGCATCTCGCCATCCGTGTCCGCCACCTCTTTGGAAAAGGCCGCCACGAGCTGGGCATGGGCGGACGCGATCTGGTCTTGGACGGGCTCCGTCGTCGCAAGGTATGCGGCGGAGGAATGGACAGCTACTCGAGCGCTCTCAGCGATTGCCAGCTCTTCGGCCGTGGGTTGCCGACCATTGTCGGAGAAGCTTCGTTCGATTTGTGCGGTGACCGCCAGGAGATGGGCGTGGGTGGCCCCGACATGGTCGTGGGTGGCCTCCATTAGGGCTAAGGCCGCCGCTGCGGAATGTACAACTGCTGTGCCGCTCTTGCCAGTTGTTATCCCCGAGCCAGATGTTGTTGCCCCCACCTGAGAAGAAACAACGACCGTTTGGGCTACCATGGCCGCTCGATTGCAGATTGCGGCCGCGCTCATGCACCTTGTTTGCACGTGCATGGTGGCTGTCAGTACTGCAGGATGCTGCTAACACGACACTACGATCAGAGACCCTTCGATGAAACTGTGTGCGAAGCAATAATCACAAACGGTGGTGTAAAAAACGTCAAAAAAGGTGCAAAACATTTGTGACGGAGGATGCATCAAACACGGTTCAGATTTTAGTTGCGTGTGCGATGCAGGGCATATAGTTCAGTTCAATTAATTGTTTGCAATGATGAGGAACAAAAGAAGCGGGCTGCCAGATGAAGGTGTGTGCGATATACATCATACGGTTCACTAGGATGAACTGTGTGTGATCAGGCAACACAATGGAAACGGTTCAACTGAACAAGATGTGTGTGATATGCGACAAACAGGTCCATAATCAGAAATGTGTGCGAAGACCAATAATAACATAGAAGATTGCTGCTAATAACCTGTGTGATTTGCTCTGTCTACAGAAGAATAACATGTATAAGGACTTGATTCCATAAACAGATTGAACATCGAATTACATATGTGGCTAGTACACACATGACCTTTGCACACACGAAAGTACATTCCAAAATGCCTATGAAACTCAAATAATGTATAAAAAGGCAAAACGAACCATGATTAATTTCATATTTTTAGGATGACGCTACTATATATAGTTTCATGTTGCCTCTGTAAAATAAATCAAGGCGGGAAGAGACATCGTATGTTGTTTCACACACATAGGTGACAAGGTCCATCTCGAAACCATGAGCCTTTTTGAGAGAAGCTCCGGTTTGTAAGAAGATTGTACCAAAACTTGTCCCGAATTGGACTAATTTTTTACCACAACATGTTGGTGCTATGATATAACACCATGCCAAGTTTCATGATTTTGAGGCGAGTTTTGGATTTACAGTCATTTTAAAACCAGGTTTCTTAATGTTTACCATCGAGTCCCAAATGATAAATCCAAATCTGTGACTACCATGCAGCTTTTCTTATTAAGAATTACAGCCCTTGGTGTGCAAGCTGAAAATAAGTTTGTGGGTGCTGGTGGGCACTAAAAACTTGTGGTTCTGTAATGAACAAAGATCTCAAGGATCCCTCGAGAGTGATTTTCTTAGCCTATGTTGTGAATTCTTATAATATTTATGTCTTAATTAAATAAATGGCAAGCCATTGGCCCAGTATGAAAGAAAATATGGGTCAAAGCCGAGTTGAAAAGGGCAACAATATCTAACTCCAGCTGACAAATAGTACAATAGCACGGGGATTAATTGCTCATCAGGTTTAGACAAAATCCAGATTGAACAGGACAATGACATCTAACTCAACCAAAGTTTTCGGCAGTCACAATCAAATGGATCGGTCTGGTCCTTAAAATCAAGATCAACGGCCAGAAATTCTACTGGTCCATGCTGACAAGCTGTTGTAAATAGAAGCCGAGCATGATCAGAAGCCCTTAGGTCCACATGAAACTTCTTTTTATGTTGTTCAACACCTGCAGCCGTAAGAAATTTCTTGTTGAAAAACTTAATCCTCACAGACAATAGTGCACTCCCATTCAACATGAAGAATGTGACAAAGCTAGTCTTAGCATTGTTGCATGCATATCCTTCCAGTGTTACTGTCTTCAAACGAATGTCTTGAGATCTGAAAAAATCCCGGTGCTTCTTGAACCATCGATTAGTTATACCTTTTTCTCCATGTGTTAGTGCCTAAATAGAGATGAAGATTTAAAACAGTTAATGTCTAAAAATATTATGTTGAAAGAGTGATAGATGAACGAATAATTACAGTACATTATATATGGGCTTTCAATGTGCGTGAAATCATCACCTTCATATACAAATTCTGCAGACGTGGAAAGCATTGCAGCAAGGCAATATTGATGTTGAGATCAAAACACCACATAGTGATATATAAGGTCTTGACAGAATCCACCACCACTGATAGGATGGACAAGCGCTTCATTGAGCATAGAACATAATATTATCACTGAAAGTGTACTCCAAGATGATACTTAAATTATGCGCACAATTGAAAATTGCAAATTACAAAAGTGCATGCGAATAATATACCGTACCTGAATAGGTGTGGAGGCAAACACCATCCCGAACCATTCAAAGGATCACTAATTGCACCCAAGGTCTCCAGTTTAGGCGCAGAGACCACAGTTATTTGTGAAGGTTTATAACAACAATTTAGGAGCAACCTTTGAAGTGAAGGGGCGTCTTTGATGATGAGATCCTGTCCTTCAAAATGAATTCCAATGCTTACAAGGTGAGATGACTTTATTTTGAGACAAGGGATATGGTTTCCTATTCAAAAAACAAGCACCAAATGCTGCAGTGCAGGGCAGCTAGAGTGGATGATGCTGTGAAGTGAGGCCACCGACAGATCAACCAACACAAGCGCAAGTTTTTTCAGCACTGGAAGTCGAAGCATTTGTACCAGATAGTCTGCTAGATGGCACCGGGCCAAGGTGGCAGTGTGGAGAGAGGAGGAAAACCATGAGATGGGCATTGGTGGTGAGGGCATAGATGCAGCTCTTGGTGGTAGCCTATCGCTGTAATGGTAGAACTCAAGCTGCTGGAGTTTATTGAATTGACGGGATGTCAGCCAGGCGGCCACCGTGCAGGCTATGTCCAGCAGGTAGCATGCCGAGAGGCAGATGCGTTGAACGGAGCCCCTGTGGGAGGAGATGATGGCTCCGGGAGTTCAGAATCACCATCGATAGATAGCTGGCGACAGTTGAGATTAAGTGGAGCGGTGCACCACAGAGTGCGCCACTGAGATGCGAGGACTTGTGTGCGGCAGCCATCCTTGGTGGGGAGAAGGGAGATGATCTCCCCAAGGATTCCGGCCGGGAGATCGCTGATGCGGTCCGCTGGAGATTCTACTGGTTCCTCAGGTCCAGGGGGCACTTCTGGCCGCACAGCCGGGTCCAAGATCTACATCTGGCGGCGGCGCTGGTCGAAGCCTCATCTGTGTACATACCAATCCGAAAGAAAAAAAATGGCATAACATGTAGGACATTCTAAATCAATTCTCAAGATCAATAGGAAAAAAGGCACAAACATATATGTAGGACATTCAAAATCAATTCTCAAGATCTGGCCACGAATTATTAGCACGCAAGCTAACTCTAGTCAGATTATTAGCAAAAATCATTTGTACAAAACAAACAATTAATCACTAACTCTATATGGACAACATTCAAACAATCAATACACTACGTTCATCTAACGAATCTTAATTACTCTGATTTCATGAACTAAGAGAACATAACCATAGGATTTGTATTCCAGAAAAATTATAGAGGGGCGGGGTGGGTGGGGGGATTAACCAGAGAAAACACTTGATATGTTTGCCACACAAATGGGTATATAGATGACTGACCGATTTTCCGTCGGAGTCACAGTTGTTGCCGGAGTTGCTGTTGACCTCCGGCTCCGGCTGTGGGGGGGGGGGGCACAACGATGCCGACGAATTCAAGGTCGTGCTACTACCCGCGCGAGACCTCGCCGGCGGCGACGGAAACCTCTATGGGCAGCTTCACGCGTTGTGCGGGTGCTTCACCAGCCCCGGTGTCGCCACTCCCTCCGATGGTGCGCTTCGGTGGCATCATCATACACTCCGCAGTCCAGACGTTGGTGACCACTATGGACCGGGGTTGCGACCGCCTATTATGGCTGGCGGCTCGGGCACACAATTAATACGGACCAGTGGGAGCGAGGCAGGCTGCGGTCAAAAGTTCTCTCGCCTCCCGGTGAGCCTGCGCGGCGGACGTCTGCCATTCCTACCATTGTTTTCACACAGCTACTCGCATGCCTCCCTGTCAATACACACACCTACACGCACACCTCCCGGTATGCCTGCGCGGTGGACTGCTCGCATGCGTCTCGTCAACTCATGCATGCTCGCATGGCACACAGGGCGTGTGGCAACACGTATATTTTTTGGTTTATTTTCTACCGCTTTACTGCTTTACTGAACCGTTTGCGTTGAAGAGATGCACAAATCCTGCGGTAAACATCTCGCACGCTTCCCGGTGAACCTGTGCGCCGAACGAGTTTTAGATTTACTAGAATTTAAAAACCATGCATCTCAATGTTTTGCCGGTAATCAACGGTGCCCCAGTGTTTGAAATTCATTCCCATTTCTTGCATGGGACCTAAGCATGCACCCAAGGACACAAATTAAATTTTTCAACCAATTTATATGCAATAGAGCATGTGCATGTAGTTCAAATTTGAATTATGCACATAAATACATTGAAAACTCGGTTAATGCATAAAAATGTCCGAACGAACCCCGAAAAATCACAAAAATTGACACAACACTCCTGTTGTTCTATGTTGACACAAGAAAAAATTTGACAGCACTAAGAGGCAATGGATATCGTTTCGTCCCCAAAGGTGGGACGTTCCCTACCGAAACCATCATGCTTGTTGTGAGAAGCTCTGCTTTGTGAGTAGCATATACCCAAACCTACCCCAAATGGGACAAAAAATTTACCACGGCATGTGGATGCCGCTCCATGATAGCATGCCAAGTTTCATGAATTTCAGGCGAGTTTTAGATTTACTAGAATTTGAAAACCAGGCATCTCAATATTTTGCCGGCAATCAATGGTTCCCCGGTGTTTAAAATTCATTCCCATTTCTTGCATGGGACCTAAGCATGCACCCAAGGACACATATTTGATTTTTCAACAAATTTATATGCACTGGAGCATGTGCATGTAGTTCAAATTTGAATTATGCACATAAATGCATTGAAAACTCAGTTAATGCATAAAAATGTCCAAATGAACCCCGAAAATCACAAAAATTGACACCACTCCTGTTGTTCTATGTTGACACAAGAAATTTTTTGGAAGCAATAAGAGGCAATGGATATCGTTTCATCCCCAAAGGTTGGACTTTCCCTACCGAAAGAATTATGCTTGTTGTGAGAAGCTCTGGTTTGTGAGAAGCATATACCCAAACCTGCCCCAAATGGGACTAAAATTTTACCACAACACATTGATGCCGCTCCATGATAGCATGCCAAGTTTCATGAATTTCAGACAAGTTTTGGATTTACTAGAATTTAAAAACCAAGCATCTCAATGTTTTGCTGGCAATCAACGGTGCCCTAGTGTTTGAAATTCATTACCATTTCTTGCATGGGACGTAAGCAGGCACCCAAGGACAAAAGATTTGATTTTTCAACCAATTTATATGCACTGGAGCATGTGCATGTAGTTCAAATTTGAATTATGCACATAAATGCATTGAAAACTCAGTTAATGCATAAAAATGTCCAAATGAACCCCGAAAATCACAAAAATTGACACCACTCCTGTTGTTCTATGTTGACACAAGAAATTTTTTGGAAGCAATAAGAGGCAATGGATATCGTTTCATCCCCAAAGGTTGGACTTTCCCTACCGAAAGAATTATGCTTGTTGTGAGAAGCTCTGGTTTGTGAGAAGCATATACCCAAACCTGCCCCAAATGGGACTAAAATTTTACCACAACACATTGATGCCGCTCCATGATAGCATGCCAAGTTTCATGAATTTCAGACAAGTTTTGGATTTACTAGAATTTAAAAACCAAGCATCTCAATGTTTTGCTGGCAATCAACGGTGCCCTAGTGTTTGAAATTCATTACCATTTCTTGCATGGGACGTAAGCAGGCACCCAAGGACAAAAGATTTGATTTTTCAACCAATTTATATGCACTGGAGCATGTGCATGTAGTTCAAATTTGAATTATGCACATAAATGCATTGAAAACTCACTTAATGCATAAAAATGTCCAAACGAACCTCGAAAAATCACAAAAATTGACACAACACTCCTGTTGTTCTATGTTGACACGAGAAAAAATTTGAAAGCAATAAGAGGCAATGGATATCTTTCATCCCCAAAGGTGGGACATTCTCTGCTGAAACCATCATGCTTGTTGTGAGAAGCTTTGGTTTGTGAGAAGCATATACCCAAACCTGCCCCAAATGGGACACATTTTTTACCACGACATGTTTATGCTGCTCCATGATAGCATGCCCAGTTTCATGAATTTCAGACGAGTTTTGGATTTACTAGAATTTAAAAACCAGGAATCTCAATGTTTTGCCGACAATCAACGATGCCCCGGTGTTTGAAATTCATTCCCATTTGTTGCATGGGACCTAAGCATGCACCCAAGGACACATATTTGATTTTTCAACCAATTTATATGCACTGGAGCATGTGCATGTAGTTCAAATTTGAATTATGCACATACATGCATTGAAAAATCACTTAATGCATAAAAATGTCCAAACGAACCCCGAAAAATCACAAAAATTGACACAACACTCCTGTTGTTCTATGTTGACACGAGAATTTTTTAAGCAATAAGAGGCAATGGATATCGTTTCGTCCTCCAAGGTGGGACGTTCCCTGCTGAAACCATCATGCTTGTTGTGAGAAGCTCTGGTTTGTGAGAAGCATATACCCAAACCTGCCCCAAATGGGACAAAAAATTTACCACGGCATGTTGATGCCACTCCATGATAGCATGCCAAGTTTAATTAATTTCAGACGAGTTTTGGATTTACTAGAATTTAAAAACCAGGCATCTCAAATTTTTTTGCCGACAATCAACGGTGCCCCGGTGTTTGAAATTCATTCCTATTTCTTGCATGGGACCTAAACATGCACCCAAGGACACATATTTGATTTTTCAACCAATTTATATGCACTGGAGCATGTGCATGTAGTTCAAATTTGAATTATGCACATAAATGCATTGAAAACTCAGTTAATGCATAAAAATGTCCAAGTGAACCCCGAAAAATCACAAAAATTGACACAACACTCCTGTTGTTCTATGTTGACACAAGAAATTTTTTTAAAGCAATAAGAGGCAATGGATATCGTTTCATCCCCAAAGGTGGGGCGTTCCCTACCGAAACCATCATGCTTGTTGTGAGAAGCTATGGTTTGTGAGAAGCATATACCCAAACCTGCCCCAAATGGGACAAAAAATTTACCACGACATGTTGATGCTGCTCCATGATAGCATGCCAAGTTTCATGAATTTTAGACGAGTTCTGGATTTAATAGAATTTAAAAACCAGGTATCTCAATGTTTGCAGCCGAGTGACGGTGGCAGGGTGTTTGACATTCATTCCCATTTCTTGCATGGGATGTAAGCATGCACCCAAGGACAAAAGATTTGATTTTTCAACCAATTTATATGCACTTGAGGATGTGCATGTAGTTCAAATTTGAATTATGCACATAAATGCATTTAGAACTCAGTTAATGCATAAAAATGTCCAAACGAACCCCGAAAAATCACAAAAAATAACACAACACTCCTGTTGTTCTATGTTGACACGAGAAAAAAATTGAAAGTAATAAGAGGCAATGGATATCGTTTCGTCCCCAAAGGTGGGGCATTCCGTACCGAAACCATCATGCTGGTTGTGAGAAGCTCTGGTTTGTGAGAAGCATATACCCAAACCTGTCCCAAATGGGATAAAAAATTTACCACAACATGTTGATGCCGCTCCATCATAGCATGCCAAGTTTCATGAATTTCAGATAAGTTTTGGATTTACTAGAATTTAAAAACCATGTATCTCAATGTTTGCGGCCGAGTGATGGTGGCATGGTGTTTCACATTCATTCCCATTTCTTGCATGTGACCTAAGCATGCACCCAAGGACAAAGATTTTTTTTCAACCAATTTATATGCACTAGAGCATGTGGATGTAGTTCAAATTTGAAATATGCACATAAATGCATTGAAAACTCACTTAATGCATAAAAATGTCCAAACGAACCTTGAATAATTCCAATTCTTTTATGACACACATATAGTTGCGTGATCACTGCAGATAAAATGTCTAGCAATTCAAACACCGTCCATGGCAGCTGTGACCCCATTATGTAATTCAAATCCAGACGAAAAATCAAGTAGATCCCACACAGTTTATTATAATCAACCATGTGAGATGCAGCACAAAATATCTTGGAGCACCGTCGAAGTATAGCACGCATACGGCTTACGCGAGTAGGTGCGACGGCTACAGTCCACAGCCCGCTCTGAATAAGGGACCGTGTCTGATGACACTTTGCACGCCAATTTTTTGGCTGAAGTGATTCCAAATTTCCGGCTTCTGCGGAAAAATCTACCTCCCCGCCCCCCTCTCCCTTACCAAAATCCACATTTCCCCTGTTTTCGCCTTCCTTTCCAAGTTGAAACCTTCACTCCTTTCTTGCAGCACCGCCGCCTCCTCGCCGGCGACCCTCCTTTAGACTGCTTGGCCTCGCCTATCCAGACAGGTAATCCACACTGACCCCATCCTTCTTCTCCTTCCACATCCGGCATGCCCCGACTGCCGGCGCGAGCATGACACCTTCCACCCAAATCACCGACCCCTCCACCAAATTAGCACCGGCCTAAGCCATGGTGCACGCAGTATAGCCAGGACCTCAAGGAGCATTTGGCAGCGGATAAGAAAATCTCGGCCGCACGCGCGGATCAGGTCGCGATGGCTCCATTCGTGCCGACCCCCAGATCTTGGAGGAGCACCTCGCCGTCAAGGCCACCGTTGACGCCTCGTGCGCTGCTACCTCTTTTAGCACTGCGTTGGTTTTCCCCGAAGAGGAAGGGATGATGCAGCAAAGTAGCGTAAGTATTTCCCTAAGTTTTTGAGAACCAAGGTATCAATCCAGTAGGAGGCTACGTGCGAGTCCCTCGCACTTGCACAAAACAAATAAATCCTCGCAACCAATGCAAATAGGGTTGTCAATCCCTATAGGGCCACTTACGAGAGTGAGATCTGGTAGATACGATAAGATAATTTTTTTGGTATTTTTATGACAAAGATGCAAAGTAAAATAAAGGCAAAGTAAATAACTAAGTAGTAGGAGATTAATATGATAAAGATAGACCCGGGGGCCATAGGTTTCACTAGTGGCTTCTCTCGAGAGCATAAGTATTCTACGGTGGGTGAACAAATTACTGTTGAGCAATTGACAGAATTGAGCATAGTTATGAGAATATCTAGGTATGATCATGTATATAGGCATCACGTCCGAGACAAGTAGACCGACTCCTGCCTGCATGTACTACTATTACTCCACTCATCGACCGCTATCCAGCATGCATCTAGAGTATTAAGTAAAAACAGAGTAACGCCTTAAGCAAGATGACATGATGTAGAGGGATAGACTCATGCAATATGAAGAAAACCCCATCTTGTTATCCTCGATGGCAACAATACAATACGTGCCTTGCTGCCCTTACTGTCACCGGGAAAGGACACCGTAAGATTGAACCCAAAGCTAAGCACTTCTCCCATTGCAAGAAAGATCAATCTAGTAGGCTAAACCAAACTGATAATTCGAAGAGACTTGCAAAGATAACCAATCATACATAAAAGAATTCAGAGAAGATTCAAATATTATTCATAGATAGACTTGATCATAAACCCACAATTCATCGGTCTCAACAAACAAACTGCAAAAAGAAGATTACATCGAATAGATCTCCATAAGAGAGGGGGAGAACATTGTATTGAGATCCAAAAAGGGAGAAGAAGCCATCTAGCCACTAACTATGGACCCGTAGGTCTGAAGTAAACTACTCACACTTCATCGGAGAGGCTATGGTGTTGATGTAGCACTACAAAAAAATACACTTCCATGATGATACGTGTTTGTCACAGTAGGTCGCTTTTTTGTCATGCATGTACATCCATGACAAATTTATAACAGAATCAAGATAGTCATACCCGTGCTGTCGTAGAAGTGTTCCATGACATTACCAAAATTATCATCACGGAAGTGTCCACTTCCATGATGATAAATCGCGCGTCACAGAACTGCTTTCGTCAAGGGTGATCGACACGTGGCATCCACCGCAACGGAACGCCGTTAAGCTATCGGGTCGGGTTTTGGATCCGATAACCCGTTAACAGCCCTGACCAATGGGGATTTTCTACGTGTAAAATCATCATTGGCTGGAGGAAACACGTGTCGGCTCATCGTTGGGACAGATGTCAACCACTCATTGGACGGAAGGCGCCTATGATACGTCGACACGTGACACAGCCCAACAGAGGCCCATTCCTGTGAAAAGGCCGGCCCGTTTGACTTGGTCAAAAGCTGGCGGCCCGGCCCATGGAAAGCCTGTTAATGGCCTGTTCGAATATAGCCCATTTACAACCCGCTAACCCAAGGCCCATTACGCCCTATCCGAATTAGGCCCAGTAGCATCATCTGGGCCATCCAATATGATTCCAGCCCGTTTTCACTTCTAGCCCATATATGGCCCATGATGTCTTTCGGCCCATATGAGGCCCTATGTAACTCTTGGCCTACTAACGGCCCGTGGTGAAACTGGCCCGTAATGAACAGTGTATTACTTTACACCCATTAACGGCCCATAGTGGAACTGGCCCATAATGAACAGTGTATCACTTTATACCCATTAACGGTCCGTTATTCCGTTGGGCCGTTTCCAGCCCATGTTATCTTTCGGCCTTCTTAGAGCCCATTTATTCTTGGGCTCATTTCCAGCATTCGTTTACTTACGGCCCGTTACTGTCATTTTCTGCTTGTGGGCCAAATTCAGTCCGTGGTTACAGTCGGCCTGTTTGTGCTCCGTTAATACGTTGGGTCGTTTTCATAGCGTCGTCAAATACGGCCTATTAACGATGGCCCGTTATGGTCGGCCCATGAATGGATGATTCCAACTCTAGCCCGTTTACGGCCATAATGCGGCCTGTTATTGGCCCATGTTTGGCCATTGATCATACTGCCCATATAAGGCCCATTGATGATACGGCCCGTAGAAGGCCCACTGTTTCTATGGCCCGTAGGAGGCCCAGTGTCACTATAGTAAATATTAGCCCATGGTTATTGTGGCCTAGTTTTTAAAAAATAGGTTATTGCAGCCACTAACAAACCATGGAAAAAGAACTGCAATGACTAGAAGCAAACAAATAAACAAGACAACAAGGAAATAAATAAGCAAGCAACTTACGCTAGGCTATCACGGCTATCACACATATTACATCCACTGGGCATCAAAGTTCGCCACCAGTGCAAATAAACGCGCCGACAAAAGAATATACAAAAATGAGAGCACTTCAGAAGGCACTAGGCCTGGCCAGGTCCGTCCCCCCAAACAGCTGAAGAAGCTGAGTAGACCTCAGTTGTGTCAATGATAGATGCATCAACACTAGATTTAAGGCATGATGGTGTGCACAGCAGTCCTCTGACATCTTCATTGCATCTTTGACTTCAAGTCGGAGCTGAGCTGAAGCAAGCCTTTCTGCTTTAAGTCGAGACTGAAGAAGTTGAACTGATTGAGGCAGCGACTGCACAGAGGTTGTCTCACACCTGCTGGTGAGTAGCTTCAACTCACTGTCTTCATCAAGAAATGACCTTGGGGTCATCTCGCTGTCCTCAAGATGGTTTGGCTCACTATCTTCCCTAAAGTTCTGCCTGGCATAAGAGATACGAGTCTGAAAGAGAAACAAGGAGACACGTAACAGGTTTCACAATTATATAAGCAAATAAATGGATCTGTTCTGCATAAGGAACATGTTTTTACAACTACAATTTTAAACTGGTAGTTGTTGCAAACATCCAATCAAATGTAAACAACAAAGCAAACAACAGTGGAGGAAATGATGCCTATCCAAATCTATACTAGAACAAAGTTTGAAGGCTTGAGAAGGATGAACTTACATTATATGTTAACACGGGCTGCACAAAGCCCTTCTCCATGTTGATGGAAGGATAATTCAATAAATTCCCCAAAGAAAATTCTTTATAAGTGTTGCCATTATTCTACATTTTGCAAAGAGTAAATATAGATCAAATAATATTGGAAGAAACAGAGGATAATGAAGCTCAGGTGCAGACTGATGATACATAATCAAATAGCAATTAATTAAGTATAATGTTACAAGGAAAAAGGGAGAGAGGTACTGACAAGAGCAATGCAGAGCCCATTATTGTTTTGAGATCGTATGATCCTTTGAGCAAAGAGATTCATCTGAAATTAGTTTTCATACAAGAGAGAAGGTAAGGCACAAGCAGAAATTTAGGAGTTCAAATTTTGAATTGATATCATAGACAGTACCTGACGCTGGGCTCCCAGCAGTTCTAATAGGGGTTTGGCCACTGGAGTAGGGGTAAAGTGTGGTACAGTTGGGCCTGTGTTTTCTGTGGCTGCTGATCTATCTGATTTAACAGGTATCACTACCTTTTCCAAATACCTAGTTTGTACTCCTTGACGACCTGCACTCACCCTCTTCCTTTTGGACACCTATTACGAAAGAACAACATTTGACTGGAAAAACATAGTGTGACGACACATGGAATAGGTACAGAAAATGGATAGGTATGGCATATACTCATATATGATGCTTAAACTAAGCAGATGGTGTAACAAAGTAGAAGTAATGCAAGAGGTCAGAAGCAAAATATGTGCGACCAATACAACTTTGCAAAGTTAGAGCAAGCACCTTGATGGGTGAATAAGATAAGCCATCTTCCACCATGCCAAGTTTGTTAGGCAGTGGATCATTCCGCAATATTCCTCTCGTGCGCCCATTCTCATATTCATTTTGATAATTTTCAATATCTGACATGCATGAAAACATAAAAACAAGTGAGATTTTCTTTGTAATGCAGAAGTGATTCTAATCCAACACTCCCTCCCTGTAAACCCCTTTGTGCTATCTCTGCAATTCTTTTAAAAGATGCCATGCATGCTGTAATTTGTTGTGTGCATTAATATAATGTGGCCTACTACTCAAAATATGAGAGCTCCAGAAGTGATGACACTTCGCAGATGATAGCTTCAACATATAGGAAAGAAGAACAAGTCGACCTGACCTAACAGATTCAAAATATACTAAGGGAGAACAACTCGACCTGACCAGTCGACCGCAAGAGAAGAGTATCATCTTAAAGAAGAGCAGAAGAGCAAGCAAATTGAAGATATTACAAGTCTTTTAATACAATGTCGGTTGGCCACCCATGATGAACCAGAGCGCACAGAGAAATACTATTCTTTCCGGTCTCTCCATATGTGGCTCACATGCATTTTGAAACTAAAGTAGGAACATTTAGCTAACCAATTAAACATCTCTCAGTTTTACTAATATCAGCAATAATATCAGATATGAATTTGTACAACTAAGCTTGTTTAGCTCGATGGGCGGAGCAGTGCTATTACGACACGAACCACGTAGGCTGATTGTGGTCATCATAAAATGGGGAAAACATAAGCATGATGAGTACAGTGTTGACCGTGGCAGTGGGATGGCATATCTGAAGCTGCAAACCGCGCAAAGGGTAGTTAGCAACCGATGTTTGCTTTGAAATAACAACTAAGATTTGGTATGGACAAGAAAGTACGGTCAACAAGTGACAAAGAAATGCAATTATGCTGTCTCTCTATATGTCGCTACATGCATTTGGAAACTCAAGTGGGACCTTTAGCTAACCAATTAAATGTGTCGTTTAACTAATATCAGTATCATATCACAATCATATTTGAACAACTAAGCTTTCAAATTCTGAGTGTTGTGTTGTTTAGCTTGAAGGGTGGAGTAATGCTAGTACGACAGAAAGCACCAACGCAGATCATAGTAGAGTAGATAAAAGGGGAAAACCCTAAGCATTAAGAGAAAAATTAGGAAAGTGGAACTAGCTGGACTAGTGGGTGGCGCACATGCTTTTCGAAACAACTATAGGAACATTAGGTGACCAATTAAACGTTCTCTGTTTTAGTGATATGAGCATCATATCAGATTCATATTTCAACACGTAAGCTTTGGGTTGAGGTCTTGAGGAGCAGTGCTAGCACGACACGAAGCACCTACGATGATGGTAGTGAATATAAAGGGGGGAAACCATAAGCTTTACGAGTATAGTGCCCGTGCCATGGCGGATCTGAAGGTGCAAACCGGATAAAGCTACTTCGCAACCAATGTTTGCTTTCAACTAGCCACTACGATTTGGTACGGACAAGAAAAGTACAGTAAACAAATTACGATCTATTTTCCGGGTGAGAGCAATAACTTAAGCACATATCGAAGAGTACCATCTCTCTTGCGATGCCGTGTAGGCCTATGCTGATACGTTGAGGGTGCTGCGGGTGCGACGGCTGTCGGCGGCGGGGAAGAAGACTTTAGACAGCAGACGGCCGGGTCGGGGGATATATTATGTTGCCGTGGACGAGGCGGTCGTAGGAGCGGCAACGACAAGGTGGACGACGGCGCCGATGAAGCGAGAGGAGGCGATGAAAGGATGTTGGTCCAGCGTCGTGGATGAGAGACGTCCATCTCTTGCAGTGGACGATGGGGTAGGGGTAGCGGCTCCGGCAAGGTGGAGGATGGGGTGGCGGACGGAGGAGGCTGGCCGCAGTGCGGAGGTTGTCGTGTCGCCGATGGTGTATGAATGGGGAAATGGAGGGGAGGGGGGATCTCAAACTTTGGGACGCGCTTCTCTGAAATGGGGGAAAGTTACGAACTTATCCCCCATTTAAAATTCCAGACATCGCGTCGGTTGGGGATAGGACGGTAATCTCGCATCTCCCAAATATTTGCCGGTAACTATTTGGGGCGAGGAGAGGGTGTTTTGCCGCCCACGGTTGGCGCCCATGGTGTATGAACGGGCTGACAGGTAGGGCGGTTGTGTCACGTCTGATGGAAGTTACACATCTGCCCCTATTTAAAATATTAGCCTACATCGATTTCGGGCGAGGAGAGGGTGTTTTGCCGCCCACGGTTGGCGCCCATGGTGTATGAACGGGGCTGACAGGTAGGGCGGTTGTGTCACGTCTGATGGAAGTTACACAGCTGCCCCTATTTAAAATATAAGCCTACGTCGATTTCGGACGAGGAGAGTTTGTTTTGCCGCCCACCGTGTATGAATGGGGAAATGGAGGAAGAGACACATGTCTTTTGGACGAGCTTGAATCAAATGTGTTTTGCCGCCCATGTTTGGTGCCCGCCGTGTCTGAATGGGCTCAGAGGCCGTTGTGTCACGTCTGATTGAAGTTACTAGTCTACCCCTATTGATAGCAGTGTAAATCCTGTCGATAAGGATGTCAAGTGTCAGGGGTAGATAGTAATTTCCATCTCACAAACACTTGCTTCGAGCAGCCCACAAATTATAGTGAGTGTTTAGCCGCTTCGTTCAAAACTTGGGAGAATTAGCATTCACGTTTGCCCTGGGACCTGGCAAACTAAATTCAAATCCAATTTGTATTCGATTACGAATATCCACAGATAATTATATGTTTTGTTATTTATTTCTCCAAAACCACAACAAAGATTTATTCCACCTTTATATATGATTATGATTTAGAAATGCCGTGATCTTCGAATTCTGTAGGTTGGATACACTCTGTGTCAAACAGTTTTTTCATCCAATACAATATGCTCACACGACAAACAGTTCACCTTATGTCAATCATACAAGTTCTGAGGATTACCTTGCCTAAAAAATTCGGATCATTACAACACATGGACAACATAGGGGGTCTTGCAACATAATCCATTCAGAGACATGACACAACATGCAAGTACAATAATCTAATGAAAATTTCAACTAGTATCTAAAGAAGAACCGAGATTATCTTGGGCTTCAGATAGCAGAAACAGCAGGACCTCCTCCGTCTTCAAATGCAACATTCTTCCTTCCTCCAATTCTTGGGTTGCTTGCATAATGCGTGCCGCTAATTCCGTAATTTCCAGCCTCAAGATAAATATTACCTCATTCATGGCAGCCACACCATCTCTTTCTGCCTCTAGTAGAGCCTCAAGCACTATAATATCTGTGCTCAGACTGCTCTCCGGCGGTGTTGCCTCTGAATTGCTACCATTTGGTAACATGGATGGCGCACTGCTTCCACAAATAGATTCTGGGGTTGTACATTGTGTCCTAGTGTGAACGGCATCCTTAAAGGTTTCCGCTGGACATCAGTAAGAGATAGTTATCGTATGATCCAGGCAGTAAGCTTACATGGTAAATGACGGACGAATTATTACCGAGTATGGCAAACTATATTTAAATGGTTCGAAGCAGCATCAGCCGAAAAGAAATTAAAATGGTAAGATGAAACTAGGGATGTAAGTGGCAAATAAACGAAATCCGCCAGTCCCATCTAGTTAGTTTTTGCTACCTGCCTAGTTCATTTTCCTCAAAAAGACAAAAACTCTTTTGAACTATCATACCACTAGTGGACTTTAATCGGGATTAAATTGGATGTAGGATCGAAAGTATGTCTAGAGGGGGGGGGGTGATTAGACTACTTGACCAAATAAAAACTTAACCTTTTCCCAATTTTAGTTCTTGGCAGATTTTAGCTATTGTAGGACAAGTCAAGCAATCATCACACAATTCAAGCAAGCATGCAAAGAGTATATTGGCAGCGGAAAGTAAAGCATGCAACTTGCAAGAATGTAAAGGGAAGGGTTTGGAGAATTCAAACGCAATTGGAGACACGGATGTTTTTCCCGTGGTTCGGATAGGTGGTGCTATCCTACATCCACGTTGATGGAGACTTCAACCCACGAAGGGTAACGGTTGCGCGAGTCCACACAGGGCTCCACCCAAGGGCAACGGTTGCGCGAGTCACGGAGGGCTCCACCCAACGAAGGGTCCACGAAGAAAGCAACCCACCCAAAGGGTCCACGAAGAAGCAACCCTGTCTATCCCACCATGGCCATCGCCCACGAAGGACTTGCCTCACTAGCGGTAGATCTTCACGAAGTAGGCGATCTCCTTGCCCTTACAAACTCCTTGGTTCAACTCCACAATCTTGTCGGAGGCTCCCAAGTGACACCTAGCCAATCTAGGAGACACCACTCTCCAAGAAGTAACAAATGGTGTGTTGATGATGAACTCCTTGCTCTTGTGCTTCAAATGATAGTCTCCCCAACACTCAACTCTCTCTCATAGGATTTGGATTTTGTGGAAAGAAGATTTGAGTGGAAAGCAACTTGGGGAAGGCTAGAGATCAAGATTCATATGGTAGGAATGGAATATCTTGGTCTCAACACATGAGTAGGTGGTTCTCTCTCAGAACATATGAGTTGGAATTGTGTATGTGTTCTGATGGCTCTCTCCACGAATGAAGAGGAGGTGGAGGGGTATATATAGCCTCCACACAAAATCCAACCGTTACACACAGTTTTCCAATCTCGGTGGGACCGAATCAACAAACTCGGTCGGACCGAAAAGGTAAACCTAGTGACCGTTAGAGATTTTCGGTGGGACTGACATGCAACTCGGTAGGACCGATATGGTTAGGGTTTGGGCATAACGTAATCTCGGTGAGACCGATTACACAAACTCAGTGAGACCAAGTTTGGTAATAAGCTAACCAGAGAGTTGGTCAGGTAAACTCGGTGGGACCGATTTGCCCTTTCGGTGAGACCGAAAAGTTACAAAAGGGAAACAAAGAGTTTACATTGCAATCTCGGTGGGACCGATTCGCTCTTTCGGTGAGACTGAAAAGTTACGAAAGGGAAACAGAGAGTTTGCAATCCCATCTCGGTGAGACCGAGATCCCTATCGGTAGAACCGAATTGCTAGGGTTTGGCAGTGGCTTATGACAAGTGAAACTCGGTGGCGCTGGATAGAAAGAATCGGTAGGACCGAGTTTGGCTTAGGGTTTAGGTCATATGTGGATATGGGAAAGTAGTTGAGGGTTTTGGAGCATATCACTAAGCACATGAAGCAAAAGGCTCATTAAGCAACACCTCATCCCTCCTTGATAGTATTGGCTTTTCCTAAAGATTCAATGTGATCTTGGATCACTAAAATATAAAATGAAGAGTCTTGAGCTTTTGAGCTTGAGCCAATCCTTTTTCCTTAGCATTTTGAGGGTTCCACTTTCACATCCATGCCATGCCAATCATTGAGCTTTCCTGAAATAGTCATCTTGGAATAGCATTAGCTCAATGAGCTATATGTTGTTATGAATTACCAAAACCACCTAGGGATAGTTGCACTTTCAATCTCCCAATTTTTGGTAATTGATGACAACATATAGATCAAAGCTTCGACAAATGATAATAAACATGAAATATATCGTCGCTTTGAGAAGTATGTGACAAGTAAGAGCTCCCCCTAAATTTATGCATATTTAAAATTTGCTTTGGACTGCAAATGCACAAAGATTTAGAGTCATGGGTTACTCTTCCATGTCACATACATCTTGGTGGAGCGCTTAAAATGATAAGAATGAAATACATGCACTCATCACCAAGAATAGTGAATGATCACATAAGATAGATAAGATGATAATATTAAGCAAACATTAAGTGTAGCTTATGATCAAACACATGATCATCAATGTCTCACGAGCAATGACATAGTATCTCACACAAAAGCAAACAAAGTTCGAAAAACCACCAAATAAAACAAGAGAGAATAAAAGCAACACTCTCTCTCGAAGCCTATGATCTATACATTTTCTCCCCCTTTGGCAACAAGTTACCAAAAAGTTCCTAGAAAATGCATAGTGCTAAGTCGACACTCAGGCTTGATCTTCAGGTGGTGGTGGAGTCCGGAGCACTCCAAGGACGAAGCCTTCTATAGACGTGGTCGGAGTCGAGGCTGAAGTGGACGCTGGAGCTGGTGGAACTGAGGCTGTAGCTGGTGCAGACGTGGTGGCTCTGGGGTCAGCAACTGGCACTGCAGACGACCTTGGACCTTGTGGCACTCTGGCAAAGGCATCAGTTGTAGTCTTGCCTCTCCTCTCCTTCATGTCATCCTGGAGCTGCTCCACTACAGTCTGAATCTCTGTCAATTTGACATCCAAGTCATAGAACTTTTGTTCCATGATCCTCTCTAAGCTTTCCTGGTTCTGAGTTAGGGTGGCTAGTCCTTGCTCAATCCGCAGGGTGGATGCAATCAAGTAACCAAGCTGCTCTTGTTTGGTTTTCAGGAAATATTCAGATGCCTCCTCTTGAGTAGGCATCTTGGTAGCTTTCTCCTTCCTCGCCTTCTCCTTCTTGGCTTGTGCTTGGGCAGATGATGGCTCATTCTCAGTCATGACCACTTGATTATCTTCACAGTCTGGATGGATGGGCAGGTGTTCCTTGTCCAATAAGTATATGCCCGTGCCCATCTTAGAGTTGATGAGCTCCTGAATCTGTGGGACATATCCACAACTCCTCTTCTGGTCTGCTGCTGTCCTCTTGATTGTTTCAATCATAAGGCTCATGACTTTGAATTTCTGTGGCACGTCAAAGATATGAAGCAAGTTGATCGCGTGGCCCCTGATCATCTTGTGATCTCCAGACTTGGGCAATAGGGTGTGCCTAAGAATCCAATTGATGGTTGGCAGCCCTGACAGAAGATAGTGTACTGAGCCAAACTTGAACGTATCAAGTGCTTCATTTGGAATCTCCTTGTACATGTTTGACATTGAGTTGTGGTCCATCTTATTCTTGGCATAAATGTCCAAGTCATCGTCATGCTCTTCTGGGGCATTAATCAGCTGAGCCCATTCAGCAACTGCAGACTGGTACCTCGTACCCTCTGACATCCATACAATCCTGCCATCTGGATAGAAATGGGCTGTGGAGTAGAACTACATGATGAGTTCCTCGTTCCACTTTGTGAGCTTCTGCCCAACAAAGTCCTCTACTCCACATGCCTTGAAGCTGTCCTGCACTCCAGGGTAGTACTCTTCGTTGTCCTTGATGTATTGCCAATCAACCCATCTCATATCACAGACAATTGGCTTCTTGTCTAGCAGCACTGTCTCATAAAAGTCTTGCTGCTCCTTGGTGTGAAACCTGTAGTCAACTGCAGTCCTTCTCCTTGAAGCATACGGGTCTGCTTCTCTCCACTTCCGGAGTCCTGAATCTCTCCTGAGTTTCATATCCTCAGCCATAGGATGAGCATCGTTGTGGTCTGGGATCTTGGGCTTGAGCTTTCTAAGAACATTCTCTTCTTCTTCTTCTGCAGCTTCAGGAACTGGGGCCTTGTTCTTCTCAGTAGCTGGGATGCTTCTTGTGTTCCTCTTTGGCTTTGGCTTTGGAGCTGGCTTGGCCTTGGAAGCAGCTGCCCCTGTTCTTATGGCATCACCCATCAGCTTGGGTGCCTTAGGTGCTGGTGCAGCTACCTCTTCTTCTTCCTCCTCATCTTCCATGATGGAAGCCTTGCCAAGCACTCTGGCTACAGTTTTCTTCACCCTTTCTTTCCTCTTCTTGCCTTCAGCAGCAATTGGCTCAATGGGAGTGGGCTTCTCAGTTGAAGCTCTGGCCTTTAACATAGGCTGCCTGCCTGCTGGCCTTTTGATCTTCATCCCTGGTTTTATGCCCTGTGCTGGCTCAACTCTCTTGGAAGTTGCTTCCTCTTCTGCCACATAATCCTCATCTTCTGAGTCTGAGGTTCTCTTCTTTCTCTATCTTGTGGCAGCTTTAGGCAGATTGCTAGGGGTGCTCCTGCTGCCATCATCTGAGGAACTTGAGGGACTAGTGCCCTCACTCATCTACACTTGCTGCTCTGACAAGTTCTGGCTATCACTTTGGTCTGACATGATGCAAACTCTGACTGCTGACCCTGTGAATAGGTTATAGATGAGATAGAGTGGATAAGCATCACAAAATGCAGAGATTTTTGCAAAAGAATAATTCAAAAACTTAGTTTTAGTTTCCCATTGAAAGCATCTCGGATCTACCGATTTCTAAACTCGGTGATACCGAAGCAGTTTTGGCACCTAAACTAGTGAACTCGGTCAGACCGAGTCACAGTTCGGTGGCACCGAGACTGCTAGGGTTTCACAGAGTTCCAAAATCGGTCACACCGATAAGTAATTCTCGGTCAGACCGAGTCTCACTTGTGCAATGGCATAAGCCAAATCGGTGGGACCGAGTTTTTCAACTCGGTGGGTCCGAGATGGTTTCGGCGGAAACCTAACCCTAAAATTTTCGAATTAAACCTAATCTACGAGTTCATTGACTGGATAGAAGTTTAACAAACGTGGCAAGAATCATGATGATCACAATGTGCTAAGAATCGGATTGGGGAATAGCACAAAGATCGAGTCCATACCCTAGTTCGGCGGAGACTCGCTACGGCGGCAACGGCGGGGTTGAATTTCCGTTGACGGCGACGGAGACCAGCGACTGGAGGCGGCTGGCGGCGAGGAGACGATCCGGAGACCAAGTTGGCAGAGCAGGCTATCGCGCGGGCGAAGGGGTTCGGAGAAATTTCCAAATTTTTGCCCGTGACTATATATAGCCCGACCCTGTCGGTGTGACCGAGTGGAACAACTCGGTGGCGCCGAGATGCAAAACTGTATACAGTTGTTGCAACTCGGTGTGACCGAACGGTTCAAATCGGTTGCACCGAGATCGAAAACCTAGATCAACTTAATGATCTTGGTAGGACCGAAAGTAGGGTATCGGTCAGACCGAGAATCATAAAGAGGTTTTGGAAGTTTAAGTCTATGACGAATCGGGGACTCCGAGCGCTCCTCACACAGAGTGGTTCGAATCTGACTTGATCAAATTTTGTGATGTAGCATGAATAGAGTTTGAGACGAGAAAAGCATAGATAGCTAGAGGAGGTTCTTAGGCATTCTTGTCCATCCACTTGGCAAAAGGAAATAAAACCAAACAATCAAAACAACAAGTGGATGTCCTCGAATGAGTAAAATATGCAACCAGCATGCTCACACAATAAGATGGCAAATGAAATATGTGACAAGGCATGCACAACCAATTCTAGCATCTATCAAGCAATTTGTGATGACAAGGTCATCTATATATGAGTATATTAACTTAGGAGTCAAGTGAGAACACTTGATCATAGGTCATACTCATCGTTTAAGCTCAAGTGGGGTTACCACTTTTACATAAAGCATTGTTGTGTTCACATCTTTAGAGTTGCTTTAGCTCAAGTCTTAGAGTAAAGCTCCCCCTAGATGTGATATCCCCCCTTAGAGGGATGAACTAACCTCGGGTTTTGTCGATGATGACTTCATGTAGATGTTGAAGATGTGGATGCTTCAATGTTGATGTAGATCACTTGGAGCTATCCATTTGAGTGAATTGCACTTTCAATACCTACATGGGTTAGTCCCACAAGGAACAAACAAGGATATCCATAGACATAGAGTGATGCACACACAAGATGATGTCTATGAAAGCTTTTTAGGTTACCTTGTCCCTTGTCTTACCAACAAGAGGGTTTGTGACTCCTTGAACTAGTGCAAGATGTGGAAGTTGATTGCACTTGTTCTTGCCAAAATGATAAGAGTGAAGTATGTTGGCGGAGTCACCCTCAAGAACTCTCTAGTTCTTCTTCTTTTGGATCCACATCATCATGATGGGAATCCTTGGAGTTGTAGTCGTACTTGATGAAATGGAGCTTGAAGTAGTCTTGGGAATCCACTTGACTAAGGTCTTAGGAGCTTCTTCAAATGCGTCAATTTCCTCTTGAAGCTTGTCCTTGCCTTTTTGCTTGTAGTCTTGTGGTGGAAGATCATCTTGAGCTTGTGTCCCCTTGAAAGAAGTATCATACTTCTCTTGTTGAGGAACAAACTTTGTCTTGGGGTATTGATCTTCTTCCCACTCAACTCCATTGGCATTGAACTTTCATTCAAAACCAACACCTTGATTCTTTCCCATCAAAGAAGTCACCTTGCAAACCAACACACACAATAGCCCAAACGGCGGGGTTATGTCCAAGAATATGCATTTTCATTTTATGCTTCTAACTCAAAAATAGTACCATCAAAGTAAGGACCTCTACAGTGATAATTTCCCTCGCTAGACGCCATACTCTCCTAGGTTGTGAAACCAAGGCTATGACCACCAAAAGCTATGGAGATCAAAGCAAATGGAGACCAAGGCTCTGATACCACTTGTAGGATCGAAAGTATGTCTAGAGGGGGGGTGATTAGACTACTTGACCAATAAAAACTTAACCTTTTCCGAATTTTAGTTCTGGCAGATTTTAGCTATTGTTAAGACAAGTCAAGCAATCATCACACATTCAAGCAAGGCATGCAAGAGTATATTGGCAGCGGAAAAAGTTAAAGCATTCAAACTTGCAAGAATGTAAAGGGAAGGGTTTGGAGAATTCCAAACGCAATTGGAGACACGGATGTTTTTCCCGTGGTTCGGATAGGTGGTGCTTATCCACATCCACGTGATTGAGACTTCAACCCCACGAAGGGTAACGGTGCGCGAGTTCCACGGAGGCTCCACCCACGCAAGGGTAATGGTTGCGCGAGTGCCACGGAGGGCTTCCACCCACGAAGGGTTCCACGAAGAAGCAACCACCAAACGAAGGGTCCACGAAGAACAACCTTGTCTATCCCCACCATGGCCATCGGCCCACACGAAGACTTTGCCTTCACTAGCGGTAGATAATTACGAAGTAGGCGATCTCCTTGCCCTTACAAACTCCTTGGTTCAACTCCACAATCTTGTCGGAGGCTCCCAAGTGACACCTAGCCAATCTAGGAGACACCACTCTCCAAGAAGTAACAAATGGTGTGTAGGTAATGAACTCCTTGCTCTTGTTCTTCAAATGATAGTCTCCCCAACACTCAACTCTCTCTCATAGGATTTGGATCTGGTGGAAAGAAGATTTGAGTGGAAAGCAACTTGGGGAAGGCTAGAGATCAAGATTCATATGGTTGGAATGGAATATCTTGGTCTCAACACATGAGTAGGTGGTTCTTTCTCAGAACATATGAGTTGGAATTGTGTATGTGTTCTGATGGCTCTCTCCACGAATGAAGAGGAGGTGGAGGGGTATATATAGCCTCCACACAAAATCCAACCGTTACACACAGTTTTCCAATCTCGGTGGGACCGAATCAACAAACTCGGTCGGACCGAAAAGGTAAACCTAGTGACCGTTAGAGATTTTCGGTGGGACTGACATGCAACTCGGTAGGACCGATATGGTTAGGGTTTGGGCATAACGTAATCTCGGTGAGACCGATTACACAAACTCAGTGAGACCAAGTTTGGTAATAAGCTAACCAGAGAGTTGGTCAGGTAAACTCGGTGGGACCGATTTGCCCTTTCGGTGAGACCGAAAAGTTACAAAAGGGAAACAAAGAGTTTACATTGCAATCTCGGTGGGACCGATTCGCTCTTTCGGTGAGACTGAAAAGTTACGAAAGGGAAACAGAGAGTTTGCAATCCCATCTCGGTGAGACCGAGATCCCTATCGGTAGAACCGAATTGCTAGGGTTTGGCAGTGGCTTATGACAAGTGAAACTCGGTGGCGCTGGATAGAAAGAATCGGTAGGACCGAGTTTGGCTTAGGGTTTAGGTCATATGTGGATATGGGAAAGTAGTTGAGGGTTTTGGAGCATATCACTAAGCACATGAAGCAAAAGGCTCATTAAGCAACACCTCATCCCTCCTTGATAGTATTGGCTTTTCCTAAAGACTCAATGTGATCTTGGATCACTAAAATATAAAATGAAGAGTCTTGAGCTTTTGAGCTTGAGCCAATCCTTTATCCTTAGCATTTTGAGGGTTCCACTTTCACATCCATGCCATGCCAATCATTGAGCTTTCCTGAAATAGTCATCTTGGAATAGCATTAGCTCAATGAGCTATATGTTGTTATGAATTACCAAAACCACCTAGGGATAGTTGCACTTTCAAAAGGGAGTGTACAACCGCTATATTTAAGTTGCCAAGGCATCTAAGCAGTTGAAATAATCTGAGAAAGCACTTAACAGTGTGGCCTCATATAAACTACGAAGACAGTCTTGTGATGAAGTTGAGAGGAAAAGTTAAGGACTCAAATGAAATAGGCATGCATTTCTTTACGATAGTACAGCATGCACTGCTGACATATTGGCCAACTCAGGTATAGCGTAACAGCAAATAAGCATTCGAATCAAGCAATACAGCAAAGCAGACAACTGAACTATTTGTAATTCGGTAGGATTACATGTTGAGGGCACAAGCCAAGAAAGAATCCCACTCGCATTACATTTCACATGTACTAAAACACACTGGCTTACCATATGTTGATGTGAAGCCTAGCTGCTGTTGCAATGTTCTATGAAGATATCGTCAGCATCGCGTGGTTGCAAATCTAGTTGTTGTAGTTTATTCTGCACCATCTACTTAGGTAAAATTAATTTTAATCGCATGCACTGGTCTGAATTGATCATCAATGGTTCATCTGAACTAATGAAAGAAGGGTGTGTGCATACACGACAATACTCCCTCCGATTCTTTTTACTTTGCGTATAACTTCTTCTCAGTTTTCTTGTATTAGTCTGCGCATTGCCGATTCCTAACGCTGGTTTCCTTTTGTCACTACTAGAATCAGCTCATTTGCCATCTGCCAGCTCTTTGCCGTCAGCTAGCGGACGGTAAAGAAGCTCTTTGCCATCAGCTACCCAAAAGCAGACAGCAAAGAAATGGCAGACGGCAAAGAATCTTTGCCATCCGCTGGCAGACGGCAAAGAGAGAGGTGCCCCCCACCCCCCGCCCATTGGAAAAAAACTTAACGGCCCACCTCTTTGCCATCCGCTCTCTTTGCAGTCCGCCGCAGACGGCAAAGGGCCTTTGCCGTCAGCCGCCAGGAAGCAGACGGCAAAGTAGCTGTTTACCGTAGCCTACTTTGCCGGAGCCTTTTGCCGTCCGCGGCTGACGGCAAAGGCCTTTGCCATCCGCCGTTCATGCCTTTGCCGTCCGCCGTGGCAGACGGCAAAATAGCTGATTCCTGTAGTGTGTGCCCCGCCCCATCCGCCTCTGCCCTAATTAATTGGCAAATTAGTCCAGAAAAATTAAACTAGTTCCCTCCTTGGTATGCGGGTCAAGAGTTATGCGCAGAGTAAATAGAACTAGAGGGAGTATATCTGCTTCCCTCTATTTTTATGCTTGTTCGAGGTGCCAGCCCCAAAAGAACAAATATTTTGCTTGATGGGGTTGGCAGCTCCATAATTAATAGAAGCATCAAATTAGTCATGCAACTTGGGAAGATCAAGAACACACAAACAAGTAATGAATAGAGGCTCGGAGCAGTGATGTAATAGCTAGCATCAGAAATGTAGGGTAAAATGAACAAAAAGCAGCGGAACCACATGCTAGTTTGCTGATGTGTAATTAAGCATAGAGAACATTAAGCAGTCTGATGGAACCAACAGGTGGCATCAGAACAAAACTAAAGCATATTAACTATATGTGCACTGGTATGTAATTTAGCACATGTAACATGTTCACTGCCAGAAGTATGGCCTTACAGGTGCAAGCAGAATAACGCATCTCATGAAAAACTGAATGATGCCCTGTAGAAATTCAAAGCTGCAGTGCTTATGCTAGGAAAGTGAACGTAGGCGCCGGCCGTTGGATAATAGTACCTGATTCTCGGCGGCGTATGGGTATCATTGTCATACTTGATAGCTAAGGATCGTCGATGGTGCTCGTGTTGCGGTTGAGTTCGGGCCGGCTGTCGCCGTCGCTGAAGCGGCTCCGGAGCTACGGTTCCGGCACCTGTCGACATACAAGAAAGATCATCTGTGGTAAGTGAACAGTTGCAAGATAAAGAGAAAAACCGAAGGAGTACAAATCTAAATAACCTGATGAGGCTGCGGTGTCGGTAAAGCAGGGCCGGTGGAGTTGAATATGGCGTCCGTGGAGCGGGTCCGGTGCAGTGGACGAAGGCTTCGGCGGGCGCATTGTACAGTGCTTTCGGTGAGGCGGATCTGTTGCGGCGGACGAGGGCTTGTATGAAGGGCCAGCGAAGGGGCAGACGAGGGAGTCAGTGAAGGGCCTACGCTGTGGTGGATGAGGGCGCCGGTTAAGCAGATCCGGTGCGGTGGACCATGATGGCGGTCAAGGAGATCTAGAGCGGTGCACAAGCCAGTCGCTGAAGCGGCTCCGGTGAAGTGGTGAGTTGGCAGTTGGGGGTTCCAAGGTGCGGAAGATAGATCCGGCAGGGTGTGAGGTCCACCGCTGTGGCGGAGGACTAGATTCAGCGGCTTGCCGTGGTTGGGGGGGTCGGCGAGGGGAAGGGGAGGGGCTCTGGGGAAGAATGTTGGGGGCAAAGAGGGGAAAACAATGGAGTTACCAAAGCAGCCCTTTTTCGTTCATGTGGTAGGGGTAAAACAGGAATATCGCAGGGCTAAACTTTCGGGCGCGTGATATTTCGATGTGAGCGGGAAGTTTGAAAGGTTTTGGCGCCTAAAATTATAAGTATTCTGCTCTCGTACGACCGACTATGATATCATGGCCGACAATTTGTTTGTTTTGCACGCAAAAAAATTTGCAAGTTTTGAAAATCAATGTCTCCAACTCGAAATTTAGATTGTCCATTCAATTCAAATATGGATCATTGAGCTACTACAAGCAAATAGCATCATACGGTCCAATTCAAATGAAATTCCAAATGTGTTTATCCTAAATATGATGACAAAAGCAAAAATGTGTATGTGTATGAATAAAGTGGATGATTATAAAGTTTGAACATGCCCGTATGTGTATATCTCTAGGTTTGATATATGAATTTGAAATCACGAAATCCCGGCTTAAAAAATGTACCTCCGTTTAAATGAATTACAAAAGCTAATAATGGAGTCGAATTCCAAAATTCCAATCTTAGGTTTGTAATTCTAGTACATCAAGGTATATCACGCATGTTCAAAAGTATCGTTATCTCATAGTAAAAACTGTGAAACAAATTGATCAACCATGAGTGCACAATATCTCAATTACACTAAAGTACCTCAAATATAGACACCTCACTCTTTATCTGACGTCAACCACCCCCCACCACACACACACACACAGAAGTCGTTCTCTCCCCCAAACACCAACACACGAGCACATTAACACACCTCTCTCTTGTAAAGTCCGGACCCCAACATAGGTCTCTATCACTTTGTCTCTCGAGCATGCACACATCTCTTCCCTCACTCTCTAGGTCTCCCTCTATCTCTCTTTCCCAAGCACACACACTATGTAGAGTGTATATTTCCCATACACACAAAACGTCGCCCCCAAACGTCTATCTCCCTAGTTATGTGGTTCTCGCGCACTCACCTCACACACCACCCCCACTAGAAACAAGCACACTTTGTCTCCTTGTGCACCACTCTCCTCTTTCTATATCTCCCACATGCGGACCCGCCCCAGCTCCTTCCCTGTATACATATATGTCGTGACTCTTTGCATAGATCCCTAATGTATAATCGTTCTCGATTTCGCACATTGTTCTCTACACCATCTATTCTAGCTCTCTCATGAAGTCCCTATCACACACATGATGACTCGCTTCCCTTGCGTCTCCGTTCATAGGCCAATTTCGGACAACATCAACATTGTCTCCCTATCTATACGCCATTTATGGACACAAACGCCCCCTCTCGCCCTTCTCTTCCTCTCTCTCTCTCTCTCTCTCTCTGGCGCTAGCTCTCTCTTTCTCTCGCTCTCACACCCCTCTCCCCCACACACACTCGATGTCTCTTCCAAATAGTCTGCTCCCCCTGCCCGCACCCGTGCTATCTCGCTACTACACATGTCACACCATTCCCCCTTCCCTTATACTAGGTTTACATCATCAGTGGTCTCTCTACTCCACATACACTCTCTCCCTCTCACGCACAAACGCGTGCACAAACACACACAGACACGCACAAACACCCATTTACCTGGATCCTCATCTCTCGTCATGTCTGCATGTGTATCTCACACACTCACTCTCTAATTATGTATATGTGTCTCCACGTTACACAACACAAGGCCCCATGTACATGTCTCTCTCTATCCTCCACACACATAGACACAAAGAATCTGTTATCATTGCCTCAGTCTCTAACATATCACACACGCACTCTCTCTCTCTTTCTCTCTCTCTCTCTCTCTCTCACAAACACGCTCAATAAGGGTTTCCCCGTGAATAACTTACCGTCTATTCATGAACAGTCGTGGCAGTACGGCGAACACGAGACGTGAAAAAGAATAAATCTACACGTGCTTAGACCACCTAGTATGACTACTAGGACTAGAGCAAGCCAAAAAGCGCGCCGTCGTCACCCCCTCCTTGTCGGTGACGGGAAAATCTTTGTTTTACACACTCGAGAAGTCATTGTGCTAAGGCCCCACATGCCGAGGTGTTGAATAGAATGTAGATGCTAGTTTACGGAAGCAAGTATCGATAATACGTTCGTATCTCTATACTTATATTTCTTCTCTTATAAAAAACCGAGTTGGTGATGATGGTATGTGTGCCATCTTGCAATATAGACTGTCCGATCTATATTTGACGGATGGAAATTAAACTAAAAGATACCCGCACCCCTCTCCACATTTGCAGACAAGGCCTTCCCTCGTTCATCCTTATCTCCAACAAACCTCGTTGTTGAGGAATTAAGAAAGGAAGCCTCTGGAACAAACTGGCCTGGTGGCCACTGCCGGCGTCATCAATCCCCATGCCTCCGCTCAGTTCGACCACCAACCACCACCACACCCCACTCCTCTTCACCTTATCTCATATTTCTCAAGATATCATTAGTTTTTACACATGGGATTACTCCCGCAAGGGTCAATTACAACAAGTGTTTTATAAAAAAAATGCATCTTGATGTTCCGTGCAATGCACGGATCTTGCTAGTACTCCTACACAAGACTAAGTTGGTGATGCTGGTGTGTCTGCCATCCGTCGTTTCTGACCATTAGATCTACATCTAACGATTGTGAGGTAAGTTGTTGCCTTTTCTCACCAACATCCCACTTGTCTACCAATTTGCAGAAAAACCCATAATTAGTATCTTGAAACCAACCACATCCCTCCCTGACCTCACCAAAACAGCCCAAGGAATATATTCTAATTGAAACATAATATATCTCTAGTGACATATGTATATCAAAATTAGAGTGTTTTGTACCAAGTTTGTGAATAAGTATTATTCTAATTATGATTTGTTGCAACAGACATGAACATTGCTAGTATTTCCAACCATGCATTTCTTTTCCTAGTATTCCATAGTTTCGAGTTTTCCATCAAGATATTAGTCACTCATGGTTGATATTTACTTTCAATCATGTACACATATGCACTATGTAACTAGCCTTGCTTATTGGCTTCCAAAGCTTAACTTTCACTCCTACTTACAATATGTAGAGTATTTAACAAAAAACTACCACTTTCAACCAGCCCTAGGAGGAATCTATTGTACAGAAAATAGCAAAAACATACCCAAAATTTCTTAATCCACGCCAAAAACTACCTAGTACTCCTACCGATTAGGTTCGTTTAAACCCATTTATGACAGGGTTGGCCCACATGTCCATGCTGACGAGGCAGCTTAAACCAACACATTTTGTTTGAGCGTTGACACGAGGGACCCACATCTGACCTTCTATCGTGTTATTCCCCCTCAAATCATTATTTTTCCTGAACATTACTTCAAACAGTACTGATGCGTGTTCGTCGGTGGCGCCGGTGATGAGCGAGTTGGCCACCGCTCCGCCGGACGGGCCGTACGCCGCGCTGGCCTCCGCACGGGTTGGAAGGTAGGCCCGAGCGTGACTCACGAGCGAGCAAGCCGCCGTGCTGGCCTTCGCTCGAGCCAAATGGCTGGCCTTAGCGCGGCGCGCGCGAGCAAGCCGCCGCGCTGTCTTGCCAATCTAGCTAGCAAACCTTGCAGACAAGCATCTGGACGGAGCTATCTTGGCTAGCTAGCGGCCGCGAGCACCGGACGGAGTTGGCATCCGGGCTGCCGCAACATGGGCTCCGCACCACCGGCGGTTTTGACCTCGCCTTCTGCCGGCGGCGGTAGCTGTGTCCCATGGCCGAGGATGACTAGGTGGACGGTCCGTAGGTAGGAGGTCACTCAAGGATTTTTGTTGGTAAGAGCATGTACAATGGTTGATAAGGTAGTCTTATCTTAAGTCTGCCACATATGCAAGTGGTAGTAGTTTCTTGGCATCTTAGTGGGTTCTTGCATTATTAGAGCAAGTACAATAGAGCTGAGTCAGTGGGCTATAAGAAATAAACTACTACTACATGTTGGCTATAAGATGGGCTGTAGATGACATGGCACTGGCTTATAGCCAGCAGCTGGCTATACTATTAACCATGCTCTTAGGGGTTTCTTGTAAGGAACAATGTACGTACTACTAGCGACAAAAGGCGATTCTAGGTTGCCTTGTACTCCAACGAGTACTACTAGTGGTCGCGGGAGTGTATACCTCGTTTTGTGGGTTCGATCCCGGCCGAATGCACGACGGCCTTTTAAAAAAAATAGTACTACTACACTTTGCTGCGAGCCAATATTTTACACGGGTAGTTTGAGTTTTGAAGTCAAACGGACGTGCGGCCCCACAATTTGGGTGCACTGGACAGCCTAGCCACGTGAACGGGTTTTCCTTCCCAGCATCCCGTGGCTCGCGTGCTTGCCCTAGCCGCACCTTGCTTGCAGCTTCCAGCTAGTAGCATATTTAAACTAGCGCCTCCCAATTAAGCCCGAGGAGCCGGAAAAGCCTGGTGGGGCATTGGGAACTGTGCAATATGGCTCTGTACGTAAAGTGCTCTACTACTACTCTATAGCTTGTGGCGTTGCATGCATGGACTTCACTCCATTATCGGCTCTACTATAAAAGAAATTCCTCTTGCCGTGTTTTTTTTGAAACAGAGGCAAAAGCTTTGCTTCATCTCATTCATAAAGAAGGAACTACTAACAAAGTTCGACGAGATCCATTACACCTCCACAAATGGAAGCGAAAACCCTAGTCTCGCTGTATCAAATAACTCAAATGTTCTGCCCCCGCAGTAACCGTCGCTGATAAACAGGCTGCTAGTGTGTGCGTGAGAGGAGCGGCTGAGTAGGCCAGCTACGTGAGAGGAGCGGCTGAATAGAGCACCGAGAGTACCCACTAGGCCACTACGCAGGTGTACTTCCCCTGCATTGATAGTACAACGATGGTTCTAGAGAACAGTAGTACCCTCCACTTCCAACTGTAGCTCCTTGGCCCTGAGATTCAAGAGTTCAAAACTGGTGCACTATACTAGACTAGACTAGAAGTACAGTACATCGCACTACTAGTTGAGAAAAGTAGTACTAGTACTGCTACAGTACGAGTACGTACTCCTCCATCACATAATGTAAGGCGTTTTTTGACACTAGTTGGCGTGTACAAAAAATGGCAAAAACATACCCAAAATTTCTTAATCGACGCCAAAAACTACTACCTAGTGCCAAAAATTTCTTACTAGTGCTATTATTTACAGTATAATGCAATCCCATAACGTTCCATAATCCCTTTCTTTAAAGAAATCACTTCTGGAGAGAAGATTGCTATCTCCACGCGAGCTTATCATAGGCTAGAGCCACCGCATGCAATCATGTGAGAGAGAGGGAGACATCCATGCAGCATGCAGAGAGAGGAGAACGCGGGCGGACAGCCAATGGGCTGCATGGGGCATTTATAGCTGCTAACTCCTCCCATCCATGCGCTAGGGGTATTTCCGTCCAGAAAGCATGCCGCGAGCCCCTGCCTTGGTATCCGGGTCTTCTCTTGTGCGTAGAGTAAAAAGAATCGGAGGGAGTACGAGTAGTAAATAATAGCCTCACCCCTTCGCTGAGGAACGATCTACAGTTGGAAGGGACGAGGCCCCGCGGTTACTACGCTCTTATCTCCTCCTCGCCAGTTCCCCTCCCCTGAAGAGAAGGTAGTTTGTCGCTGCTCCCATGGATTCGCCAGGCGGTTCTCCTCCTCGTCGGGGCTGGGAGACATTGGACGACGATCCTGTGGGAGAAATCGCACGCCGCTCCGACGTCCTCACCGCCGCAAGACTCGGTGCTTCCTGCACCAACTTTTTCAAGACACTGCTTAAACAGGCCATGCTTGTTGGTCTTCCATGCATCCTCGAGGAGAAGGTTCTTCTATGGGACAATCTTTCGAACAGTCCACCGCTCCCTGGCCATGGTTGCATGTTGACTCCGCTAGAGTTGCCGACGTTGAGAGGTAGTCGGATTTTGTTCGATGAGCAGGGCAGTAATGGAGTTTGATCATGTAGTACATAGTTATTCCATTTCCATCCCGTAATTTCTCCACTGCCCACCGTCTTATATATAGGTCTGGGTCGGTGCCAACGAAGATTGGCTTGCATACCTCCGGCCGGATACCACCATCTTTTTGCACAACATCCACAGTAGTGTGGCCGTTCCGGTAGACCCCTTCTCCACCATTGGGATCGGCCTTCCGGACTGGCTGGGCAAGAATACGTATGATGATGCCTACATGAGATTGAAGAAGATAGCAATTGCGGACCTGCCGACAAAGTGACGCGGCTACGACGATTACTATCTCATCGCGGTGTTCGACATAAGGATTGCCATCAATGCAGGAGGCAGTAACGGCAGAGGCTGGCGCATGTTGGCGGCGGCAGATTTGTACCCCTACACGTTCGAAGACGCCGTGCGCCATCTAGGCCGCATCTTTGCGGTGACAAGCCAGGGGACTTGTTTCATCTGGTTGACATCCTACAGTACGGGAGATTACAAACGGAATGCACAAACCATCATTTGCATCCCTAACGGTACTCCATTATTTTGCAGGGACCAGTCATCCCCCGATCAAAATAAGATCGCCGATCCTGGATGTGCATTTGCATCCGCGATTCGGTCTAACCTGGAACCTTGTAGCTGACTTTGGCATATTGGGATCAACTATCTTAGCAGTCGTTACCCATGGTACCACTGATGTGCTACATGGTCACATAATCTACCACGATCGGACCGTCACCATCTACCCAGGTATTCCATTTTTTAACCCTCTTGCCTTCTCTTTCATTGTTGTACTAGTAGTATACTTTGAAGTACTAGTAGGAGTACTTTTTACCTCGGAGGACGCGTATACTAGCTAGGCCTTTGAAGACTTGAACCCACTAGCTGCCACCATTTTTTTCCATGTCTTACTATCTCATCCATGTAGCCAAGAGTGGCTATATATAATAAGCCGGTTATTTTACTTCCTCTATACCAGAGTAGTACTATTTGCTGCACAGTATTACTGACCGCCACATTTGAGCACAACATTATTATGCATGGACCTTGACTATGTACGTCACCATGTGTCCAGATCTGGGATGCCGCGTGTACCAGATGAACGACGCCGAGTTTGACCCCCATGATGCTACGTGGGTGCCGAGGAACACTCTTGGAGAGTACTCGCTTTTCATCGGGGATAGCTACCCCATTGTGAAGCGGATGCCACCTTCCGTGCACGACACGGAAGGCCTGCCGTTCATGAAGCGTGGTTGTATCTTCAGTGCGCACCGTCGGATGAACGACATGCTAGGACACGCTATCCCTGATTTATGCCGCTTCAGCTTGGATGAGTCTCCATCGTGTGGAACCGGACTAGCAAGCTGCGACAATGATTCCCATTGCCCATCGCTATGGATCGTGCCATCCATGAAGAACACCTGGAACTGGAACCTGGAGGAGGACATGTAGCCCATCTATAACGTGTAAGTGGAGTATGGTAATTGTGAACGGTAGCGCTGTGAATATATGTAGACTAGTCATGCACAAATTTATCACATGAGTTGGAGATGAACTTGTGTGGCATACTGGCATTTGTCCTTTAGAATTTATTACTACTAAATGTGTTATGTGTATGTGCAACTTGTGTGGTTGTTGCACGGGCTCCAACACGCTCTTTGAGAAAAAAGGTGGCACAGCTTTGGGTATACGTGACATGGTGGCATCATACAGTAGCATTGTTCGCTATAGTTGTACTAGCACACTCCTACTAGGACGACAACTCCTATAAAACCTTGCGCTTGGCTCTTTGCCTCTTAGGGAGGTTCAACAGTTCGTACTCGTGTGAACCTTGCACTTGGCTCTTCGCCTCTTCGGAAGGTCCAACAATGATGATACTACAGTACAATATGTTTCTGGAAATATGACACCGATTGAACTGCTGCACGTCCACCGCGAGGGCGAGGGCGAGGGAGAGGGAGAGGGCGCTGTAGTCAAAACCCTCTCCTCGTCCTGCGAACCACCGCGCGCGTGGGCGAGGGAGAGGCATAGTAAGCAAGCTTCTCCTCGTTCGACGAGTTGACGGGACACATCAAAGTAGTACTAGTAGTAGTCCATGCTGCGTCCTTTCCGATTAATATGGCTTAATTTGAAACAAGAAAAATACATTGGCGGTCAACATATGTAACAGTACGCTCTTTACGGTCACTATATATAGTTTTGCGGCCATTATGCGATCACTAGCTCATCGTAGAGCACCGTATTTCACCCTACTGACCGGCCACATAGTCCATGTGGCACTTTGTTGACTGGTTAAATTGTCACCTGGTTTCTAGGTCCCACCTGTCAGTTGGCAGAGCAAAGAAATCAGTTAAACAAAACTTTACGCAGGCGCGACACGAGTCCAACCCTTGCGCGCGAACCGCCCTGGCTGTGTATGTGAGTGCATGCACGTGTCCTCCCTCGGTCTTCCAACAAAGAGTGTACTACATGATGTACATCTACACTTCCAATGTGTTTAGCCTTTAATCTAAATCGATATTGATTGACTAATGCACCAACTTGTGTTGTAGGTATAGGCTACATGTCTATCCTTAATTATAGCATGCAACGGCCTTCATTTAATCTTCTTATCTCAATGGTCGCATGCACACATAAGTCTGCTACTTTTGGGCGTTAATTATGCCCTGGTCAATGTGTAAATCTCTAAATGTACAGTCTTTCACGGACGTAGGGAGTAGGTTGAGCACTTGAGCGTGAGTGTGTGTGTTGTGTCGTGTGCTGTGTGCCGCATGGGTGCGTGAGTGTTGCGTGCGTCCATGTGTACGTGTGAGTGTTGCATGTTGCATGCATGCATGCATGCATGGGGCTTACTCCCTCCCATTGACATGCTCATATTTCAAGCTTCCTCTGTTCCCTCCATATGGTGATACTCCCTCTATTCCCGAATAGTACGGAGTAAAAGCCTCCCTCTGTTCCCAAATACGGAGTATTCATCTTTCTACAGATTTCAACAAGTGACTAGGTACGGAGCAAAATGAGTGAAGTGAGCGTAGAGGCATAGGGATACTGTAGAAAGGAAGTCCTCGCGATCCATTTATTCCCCATCTCGGTCAGAGAGAACTATTCAACTAGTCTCTTCTTCTTCCTCCTCTCTTCTTCTTCCTCCTCTCTTCCCCATCGTCGGCCGCACACCATTTACCCCCTCTCACTGCTCGCCCGCCCGCGCCATCTTCCTTGGTAGCTCACGCGTACCATATCCCCCCTGCTCACTGCTCGGCCACACGAGGAGAAGCTTCTTCACTCGCCCGAATCCACTTCCCCGCTGGCTCGCAGGCACCGAAAACCCCAATGGCAGAACCGACTGACACGCAGAGCCGCGATTGGAATTCCCTCCCCGATGTTCTCTTGGAGCAGATCTATAGTCGTATGGACCTACTCAGCACCGTCCGTCTGGCCGCATGCTCGGTGTCTTTGTACCATCTACTCATCTGCAACCGGCCGGCTCTTTTCAAGACACCCTGCTTGCTGATGCCCGATCCTCCTAGGTGGCCCAGACACCGACTTGACGATCCTACGGAGGTTGCCGTGGTTCCCCTCGACATGCTACCACTACCCGTCCACCTGTCCTTCATGTGCGGCCACTACTGGGCGGGCATGAAGGCCAACTGGATCGTCCGCATCCACCACACCGGTAGTCCGTGGCGTCTCGTGGATATCTACACCCAGCGAGAGATCACCTTCCATCATTGGATACCGCCGCCATCGAGCCTCGCGGCCCGCCGGACACTCCTGCCTACTACGCACGAGACGCGTCAAGCTTTTGGCTCGACCTCTGTTTGGAGAAAGTTGTAATCTGCGAAGTGCCCACACCATCAGAAGACTACATGGATTACAAGCTCATTGCCTTGTTCAACAAGGGATTAGTCTATCTAGAATCCGGTCGCCATACATGGTTATGGCTCATCATCAATCCTGTTGAGGAAACATTTCTGTCTGATGCTATAGTGCATGATGGCATCGTTTACGCGGTCGATGCACAGATTGGCCACCTATATTGGTGGAATCTATCGTCATGTAATTGTTCTATCTCATCTCTTCTTTACCTTATGAATACGACTGCCTGTTCATTTGTTACAAATTTAGAATGCATAGCATGTCTATAACCACATCATTGCTATATGTTCCTCTCATTTCCTAGATTTTCATGACCACACATGCTATTGTTAGAGTTGATATGAGAACAATTGGCATCTAATGATTGTTAGAATACATATTATGAGCATAACATCATGATTGCTATATGTTACTCTCATTTACAAGATTTTTATAACAACGCATGTTATTGCTTAGAGTTGATATGAGAACAGTAGTAGTAAGTGCTATGGTAGAATATGAGTAGGCGCTGTCATAGCTGTTTTCCTCTCATTGTTACATGATGTTTGAACCATGACATATTGCTAGAATATGAAAGCCATTGGCTTATTTTTTTAACTTGGGTATGATTATGACCACAGCATTGCAATTCTCTGTCTATGATATGTGTCACTATTATAATAATCTTAATTCCACACATACTCTGAACATGATTGTTTATTTTTGTCCTTTTGGTCTCCAATTTGAATTGTTGCAGCAGACGCAAATGCGCTGGCCTTCATGATTCCAGGACCTGGAATCCAACCAGCCGATGGGTGGTGGTTTATCGCTCGTTTAGCTGACGGCGGTCATTTGATGCTCATTCGCACGTACCAAATTGACCAAACCATTACATCAAACCACATGTAGTACAATGCATGGGGCATTCGTGACATTGATTGCTATGGCTGCTTCGTGTTCGAGAAAGATCCCAGCTTCGTTGGGCCAGGCGTATTCAACTGGAGGCGGGTTTACAGCCTCGGCAACCACTCCTTGTTCCTCGGGCTCAATTATCCGATCATCCAACCAATCATCAATCAT
Organism: Triticum urartu; assembly: GCF_003073215.2. NCBI lineage: Eukaryota > Viridiplantae > Streptophyta > Magnoliopsida > Poales > Poaceae > Triticum > Triticum urartu. Next base: position 149,931,531 of record NC_053026.1, on the reverse strand, counting down.
ATCACCGGCGATGATTACTGTGCTATGCAACTTCCATTCGCGAGGGGGGGGGGCTGTTGACACATCATACCATGGGTTTCATGAATCACCATATCTAGAGATTCGTCGACACAGCTTGTTGCCAGATAATCTTCAGTGTGTGAAAGGCATCAAGATTCCATGCGATGGATGAATTTTGCAAACCCGACATGCGGCGATGTGGTTCATGCCAACAACAAATATGCACAACTTGATTCATGCTGATATCTAGACTGAGCCATGTATTCTGCTGCTGTAGCACGACCCTCTTTTGTTGGATATTATGTACTGTTGTTAGTTTGAAGCATATATATATTTCCTACAAGCAGTGGTAGTTACCACCACTTGCGTTTTGTATGTTGTATGTAGTATCTGACGAAACCGAGAGTATGTATGTGTAGTATGTAGTATATAACAATGATTAGGTAGTATATATACTAATTTTTAGGTAGTATATACCTTGTTTTGAGTATGCTCTTTTTTACGTACAAATATGTACGTATTTCACAAATATAACAAAAACTATGGGCTCATATGCAATTTTTTCATGTAACTTGCTTCGAAATATCTTAGATATAGTATATGAACATATTTAAAATAATAAAATAGTATATATAGTACCACATGGTAGTATATGAGACATGTGGGGTAACTACCCCTAGGTGGTAGGATGGATTTTCCCTATATATACATACATACATACATAAACACTATTCTGATCACGGGATCAGAATAATATTCTGATCACAACCTGACCTGCCTCGCTAGTAGTACGTTGAACTTCCCTGTGAACTAGGTTGAACTTCCGCCAACATTGCCCAAATGGGGCTTGTGATATACCGTTGGAAAGCTATGAACATCAGTATAATGACCCAATTTAATTTTTTGGCAAAATATAAGCGGTTTAAGAGCAGTTTTGAAAATCGTTTTTTCTTCACACAAAAAATGTGAATCGTATTTTCGATCACATTTCTAAACCGTTTATCGGAATGAGGCATATAATATGGCGTTGGAAAGCTGCTACAAAACCGCTCCTTCCACATATTGAAAGTTTTCTCTAATTCCCTATGGTTAAAGAGTAATTGAAAAAACTTATAATTTCATAAACCGAACAGCTGAGTTAGTTTTTTCGATGTCATTTCTAAACGGCTAATCCAATGGAGGCATATGATATGGCGTTGGAAAGCTTATGAAAATGCGCTACTTTTTCATCTAGAAAGTTGTTTTCTAATTTTGAATGGTTTAAGAGTAATTTGGAAAATGGTCCAAGTCCTACCGAGTTCGTATTTTCAAGCTAATTTTTTAACCGTGTGTCCAAATGCAGCAAATGATATGGCGTTGGAAAGCTTGAACAAATGCGAAACTTTTTGGTATGTATTGTTTCTCCTAATTCTTTACGATTTTAAGTCAGTTTCAAAAATGGCGAAAAACGTATTTTCACCGTAATTTCTACAAACTTTATCAGAATTGGGCAAATAATATACCATTGAAAAGCTACGGAAAATGCGAAACTTTTTCATGTTGATGGCTTTCTCTGATTCCTAGCCGTTTTCAAGTAATTTCGAAAACAGTAGGATCATTCGTTCTGCCTCTATCGCGAAACAGATTCTTCGAAAATGCACTGCGTGAAGAACCTAAACTTCTCGGTGCGTGCTCCTGAACTTCACTCTGTTTTTCACGTGATTTTTTTGCTAATAGATCTTCATCCACTGCTCGTAGCTCTCCATCCACTCACGGGAATTGAGCGGGTTATATACCAATGGAAAGCTGCTGTAAACACGCAACTTTCCCGTATTAATCATTTTTTCATACTCGCGACGATTTTAAAAGTTTTTCATTTGAAATTCATTTTCTGTAGTAGTTGAACTTCCTGCTATTTTCACATTGAACTTCTATGACGTATTTTCGTTTGTAATTTTCTCATCCGTTCGTCAATGTTACACAAATGATATTTCTTTTGTACAAACCTCTCTCACAATTTTTTTAACTTTCTCCGACAGAGGACTTGAATTTACACAAATAATATTCCTGCCATTTTGAGGTAAATTAGAAAAATAGCGAGATCATGATTTCTACGTTCATCGCGAACGGAAATGCACTGCGGGAAGTAGTAGAACTTCTGGGGCATGTCTGTTTGAACTTCACTTTTTTTTGACGTGCTATTTTTTGCACTGCATGAAGTAGTTGAACTTCTGGGGCATGTCTGTTTGAACTTCACTCTGTTTCACTTTATTGTATTTTTCTTATATGAAACACACACCATGTAGTACGTGAACTTTCGGTTGTTATCACGTTGAACTTCTCTCTGCTTTGAGAGATTTATTTTAAAACACAAAAAACAACATATTTTTTTATGTATTTTGGACATCTAAATACACGGTGAACCTCTCTCACAAGAATTTTTGAACTTTTCCTCGCTAAGCACTTGAACTTCTAGCAACCATTTTTTTCATTTATGAGTTGTTTTTAAAAGTGCAAAAAATGGCATTGTGTTTTTTATTTTTTGAACGGGTAAATCCTAGGTTTTAATAAACTACGAACTTCTCTGTTGTTTCAATTTGAACTTCAACTTTTTATATTTTTGAGTAAAGAATTGTATTGGATTTTTATATGGAAAAACTCGAACTTGGAAATACAAGGTGAACCTCTCTCGCAAGAATTTTTGAACTTCCCCGGACAGAGCACTTGAACTTCTTTCAACAAACCTTTTAAGCTTTTATTTTTCTATACTTTTTATTCTCATTTGAAATGCATTCCTTGCAGTACTTGAACTTCCCACTGTTTTCACTCTGAACTTCTGTCATATTTTTGTGTATACATCGAATTACACGCAATTGAAGGTCGGGCATCAATTTTTGCCATTTTAACACATGTAATTGGAGGTCGGATGTCCCGCAATATAAATTCTGAACCACGCATGAAGGAGCACGTGCACTTCTAGCAACAAATCTGAGTTTTTTATATACTTCAAACTTCTATGTTATTTTAATTTGAACTTCTTAGCCTTACTCTTAGAAATAAATATGTTTTTAAATAAGCATCAAACATTTTTTTTAAATTGCACTTTACAATTTTATCTTTCTTAGAGACGGTAATAATTTGAGTTTCCCGTATACGTCAACTTCTCATTTATTTTAATTTGAACTTTATCATTTTATTTTGCAAAACTTTTAATCCTAGTTTTTTTAATAAACATCGAACCACGTCGTTATTTTATTTTGAACTTCTGTTTTTTTTAAACGAGAAAATAATTTGAAACTTTAGTTTTCCTTTTTTTAATTTCAATTTGTTCATTTTATTATTTTGTAACGAGAAAACATCCAAGTTTTTTAACCTTCGGACTTCTCTTTTCTTTTACATTGAACTTCTTAGAAAAATATGGTTTTAAATAAGCCAATAATTTTCCAGGTCTTTATATTTGAACTTCATGGTTTTTTGACCTTCTTGGTTATTTTAGATTAATCTTCTAGCATTTTCAAATTTTGAACTTCCATGTTTTTTCGACCTTCTCGGATATTTCAAGTTTTCTAGTTTTTTTTTCTGAAAATCTATTTTTAGAAACTTTTTTGAACTACTCTGTTATTTGAGTTGGCCTTCTCTCTTATTTTTAGAAATGAGGAAAATCTAACTTTTAAATAAATTGGTTATTTTTTAGAAACGAGAAAAATCAAAAAAATTAATGAGCATCGAACTACTCTGTTATTTTTAATTTGACCTTGGTTTTATCATTTAGAAATAGGGAAAATCTATTTCTTTATATAGATATCGAACTAATGTGTTATTTAAATTTGAAGTTCTTAGTTTTGTATTTTATAGACGAAAAAATGGATTACTATTAAATTTACGTTTTCACATTGTAAATATTGTTTCCATATGTTTCAACCAAAAATAACTAAGCTTCTGCATTTAAACTCGTCATATGAGCAAACGCCGAAAATAACACAATCATCTTTTTCCATGATTTTTGTGAGCTTTACTGTTGTTTTATTTTTTAGTGAACTTTACTGTTGTTTTAGTTTCTATCTTTTTAGTACAAATTGAACTGCACAAGTTCGCATGGTGAACTTCTGTATTTTTAATAAACACAACAAATTTCTACAAACAATTCTTTATAAAAATACCCAACATTTGATAAATGTCATTTTTTGGGGCTCACACAGCAACTCACGCCCACACAACAGAAACTAAACAGCTCCAATGTGCGCGCCACGAGATTCTATCATCCTCGCTGATGGGGGACAGGGAGCGACGACGGGAGCCCGCACGGGGGACTTCTGTTGATGTGATCGTGGGAGGCATAGACTACATGGACCGGAGAAGGGATTTTGCAGGGCGCCCTTCGGCACTGGCGCTGGGGCAACTGGGATGGTGGCAGCACAGGTAGGGGATGGGGCGGGGGTGATGCAGTAGTAGGGACAGATGGCTCGCCGGTCGACAAGATCATCGAAGTTGTGCTCGGGGGATGGAGGAGGAACAAGAGGGAGCAAGGCGTCATCGGCGCAGCGTGGTCGAGGACGGAGGGGCTCACCCGAGAAGCACCACCTCTCACGCGTGAGAAACGGCGGATCCAGTTTGCTGGGCTCGGCAGCAGTCGCAGGCCAACCCGCCGGTGATGCGGAGCAGTCCACTGCGACGGTTGGGCGCAGTCCGCGGTGACCATAACGCCCGCAGAGGTCATCCCTGGACAAGTCCGGTCGGGATCCCGCCGGATCCATGCGCATCGGCGCTCACGGAGGGCGGCAGTTGCCGTGGCGGCGCGCGGGATGGTGGTGGCGTGATGTTGGTGGTGAAGAGGTCGCGCTGGGCGGTGGAGACGCCTACGCGCAGGGTGCTGGCGGGGTCCGGGGCCGCGCCGGCGAATTGGGATTGGGGTTTCCTGGGGCGGCGGCGCCTACAATTGCTGGGGCGGCAGCGGCGGCGAGCGGGGTCAGGGGCGGGGGGGGGGGGGGGGGGGGGGGTGGGGGGGGGGGGGGGGGGGGGGGGGGGGGGGGGGGGGGGGGGGGGGGGGGGGGTGTTCGGCGTTGGCGGTGTGCGGGGTCGGGGCGTAGGCGGCGATGGAGGGGTCGGGGGCGGCGATGCAAGGGGTCAGGGGCGGCGGCGGATTAGTCGGTGTCCAGGGGAGGGCGAGAGGTGCGGGAGGTGGGGGATGATTTGTCGGGATTTTTTTACGTGATCTCAGGAACAGCAAATCGCCCCTATATAGCGCTCCGTGATCCAAATAGTTATTCTAATCCTAGGATTAGAATAGTGCCACTCTATATATATATATATATCGGTTAGGCTTCAAGTGCATACTTGTTAGTTAAACCTATGTATAAATTGTGACACTAAATACGACTAGTAAGTAGTATAGTAGCAGTACTAGTATACGTCGGTCAAATTATTCATCATGTCCACACATTGAATTGACGTGACAACACGCTGCGCGTGAGGTGACACAAGAATCCCGGCGGCGTGTTCGGGTATTCTGGACTTCAGATTTGGAGTACCACTTATCTGTCGAAATCTTTCATCATTCACTTAAAACAGTCGATTGATCATACATTGAGTACCATATAACTGGAATTACCGATGCAAGTCGAAGAAGGATTGGCCCGTGCTGCTGGTTGGTGTCAAGTTCGATCCCACATATCAGGAGCTGATCGAGCACCTTGAGGCCAAAGTGAGTGCTGATAGCATGAGATTTCAGTCTCTCATAGATTTGTTCATACCAACCATCGACAGCGAGCACGTCATATGTTACACCCAACCTGAGAAACTTCCAGGTAAGACACCGATCGACCGTCTACTTGCACAAACATATTCCTTTGTTTATAGCTCTATTTTTCTTTTTAGACGCAGACCTGGTGAAGCAATTACAATTTGACAGTTAATAAAAAGTGAAACAAGTGACTGCAACATGCCAAAGATGTTATGAAAATGCCAACTAGGTACACTAAAACCTGTATTCCACAATACCGCAGGTATCACACTGAGTGGCCTAAGGAAGCATTTCTTCCAGCGCAATTCCAGGGCGTTCAAAAGGGGCGCGTGGACGCATCGCAAGATATAGTCGGAGTGCGGCATGCACGCGATGTGGCACAAGACCGGCAATACCTTGCCAGTGATGGTCAACGGCCGGCAGACGGGCAGCAAAAAAGGTTCTGGTGCTGCACACCAACAAGAACTTCGACCAGCAGAGGACCAACTGGGTGATGCACCAGTACCACCTCGGGGACCTGGAGCAAGAGAAGGAGCGGGAGCTGGTCCTCTGCAAGATTTTCTACCAGACGAACACTAGGGCTAGGAGTAAAAAGATTATAAGTTAGTTTGGTATTGGTAGTTGTACTACCTTGTCGTCCGCAAGTTGGTATTGTTGTTAATGATCTTTTGGTATGAACTTGCATTTGCTTCCAACCATCATGCCGAGGGTCGACGTGGATATAAAGCTGAATCATTTGTTTCGAAACGAATTTTCAGGCACCTAATTTTTATTTGATGGGTAGCATAAGCACCCGCCGTTCGAATTCCCAGTTTTCCAATTTTTTTGAAACAAGTGCATGCACTTATTATCACGATAAAAAAACAATATTCATGCTGCATCCCAGTTATCAGTCTGTACTTGTAGAATTCTCTTGTTTATTGAGCATGTATATTGTTTTTTCAGGTCGAGCAAGTTTCAACTGGGCTATAGATTGCCCAGGGTTGTTTTGTTTTTAACAGGCCCAGCCCATGACGACAACGGGGCACAAAGATCCAGCAGGTATCTACTGGCCTCTGGCCCGCCAGCGTTAGTTATATTTTGTCTTACAACATCCACAGGCAGTTTTTTTACTAAATCAAACACACAGCCCAGTTCTATTTTCCTCTTGAAACGCATGTCCTACATCCATTTTCTAATCTGTACCTATAGTTTTACTAGTTCATATACATGTATCATTATATTGAAAACACATAAAATTCCCTTTTCATATTTACATCCTTATTTTTGTTGTTTTTTCCCACCCAGCGCTGATTTTTTACCACTGGTTTTCCCTTAAACCAACTAAATTATCCCACGTCTTATTTGCTTACAAAAACAAAATGATTTTTTTGGCAAATCAGTAAGTTCTTAAAATATTTTTTATCATTTCGGGATTACAACAGTTCGGACTCCACCGAAATATGCAAAATAAGGTTGGACTTTTTGACCATGGTCCTGGGCAGAAAATGGGCTGTAATAAATTACTTAAGAATTAGCAAATGGGCTGCAAATTATAAAAAATAGCAAATGGTCTTTATGTTGTCTGCCACAGATTTGGAGGCTGACTTGTGGGCCAACTAAGTTCATGCGTACACAAGGTTTCTCAAAAAAGAAACTTAGTCAACAATCGACTCTACCAGCGTCAGACCGTTAGATGTCAATCTAACTGCAATCGTGCTTCTTCAGTCTCTGATCTTCCCGCCCAGCTGCCCAAACTAGCACCGTCAGAACCGCCTGCTCCCGCCTCCCGTGGCCGGCAGTGCTGCCGGGAAGGCCTCACAGCCCCATCATACTCGCATCCCTGGCCTGTCTATCCCTCTACTCACCCACACCTCCTGTTATTTTCCGGCGACGGCAGCCGAACCAGTCAACCCTCGTACTCTCCTGAAAGTGCGTTATATCGACTAGAGGGGGGGGGGTGAATAGGCAATTTTTATGAAAGTCTTCAAAACATGAAAGTTTTGAAGACGAACGATAGAAATAAACTTATTACCATGCAGCGGAAGGTAGACTACACTAGGAAAACCATAGTCAAGTATTCAATGAAGTGAGAGCACAATGACTAATAGCAGCAATGTAGTAGAGATCAGGTAGGAAGATATTGTGAAGCCACACAGAACACGCAGTCACTCAGTGAAGACAAAAGATAGTGCAAACATACAATGACTTCACAAGGAGTAACAGTAAGTAAAGGGAAGGGAAAGATGAAACCAGTGACTCGTTGAAGACAATGATTTGTTGGACCAGTTCCAGTTGCTATGACAACTGTACGTCTGGTTAGGGCGGCTAGGTATTTAAACCTTAGGACACACAGTCCCGGACACCCAGTCCTGAACACGCAGCTCAGGACACCCAGTCCTCACCGTATTCCCCTTGAGCTAAGGTCACACAGACCTCGCCCAATCAAACTGGTAAGTCTTCAAGGTAGACTCCCAAACCTTCACAGACTTCGTTCACCTGTAATCCACAATGTCTCTTGGATGCTCAGAACGCGACGCCTAACCGGCTGGAGGATGCATAGTCCTCAAGTGTAATAAGTCTTTAGATCACACAGACAAGAAGACTTAAGTGATGCCTAATTCTCTTTGGCTCTGGGTGGTTAGGGCTTTATCCTCGCAAGGAATTCTCTCTCAAAGGCTTCGAGGTGGGTTGCTCTCAAATGACAAAAGTCGTACTCTGAATCTGAGCAGCCCACCGTTTATGGTTGTAGGGGGTGGGCTATTTATAGCCACTAGGCAACCCGACCTGATTTGTCCGAAATGACCCTGGGTCACTAAGGAACTGACACATGTTCCAACGGTCAGATTTCAAACTCACACGGCAACTTTACTTGGGCTACAAGCAAAGCTGACTTTTCCGACTCTGGACAAGATTCGCTCTCAAAGTCATCACTCGAAGACATAGGTTTTGTTTAAGCATCACTTCAGTCATTCTGACTGGTTCTCTTGGACCCCACTTAACAGTACGGTGGTTCCTATGACTCAACACAGAAGAAAAAGAACTACGAAAGATCTAAGTCTTCGGGCTCCATAGGCTTCATGCGGTGTCTTCTCTTGTCATAGTCTTCAATGTGAATATCTTCATATACCACCTTTGACTTCAATGTCTTCATACATTTTTAGGGGTCATCTCTGGTAGTAAAACCGAATCAATGAGGGACTTCTACCTGTGTTATCCTGCAATTCTCACAAACACATTAGTCCCTCAACTAGGTTTGTCGTCAATACTCCAAAACCAACTAGGGGTAGCACTAGATGCACTTACAATCTCCCCCTTTTTGGTGATTGATGACAAACTAGTTGAAGTTTTCAACGGGGAATATAATATGTGAAATTGTAAATGATAAGGAATTGTCTTCATAAGTTGCAAGGGCTCCCCCTAAAGATGTGCATATAAGTAATTTGCTTTTGGAATGCAAATGCACATGGCAGGTTGTGCTTGTGGAGATCCACTTCAACTTATGATGACAATCCACTATGCATGTGAAAGTATGTGAAGATAATGACATGCATAATGGAAAATGGACGTCTGCAAAATGATCTAAGTGCGGAATTTATCATCGCACATGCGGAATTTATCATCGCAACACAAGGTGGCAAATAAGTAGCAGACGACCATCGAGTTTAAGTGTTACAACTCAAAGAACCAAATGTATCAAAACGAGAGTTGTAAGCACGAAGCAAAATATAAAGAACCCGCCCATATGGACCCGCTTGAAGACTATCAAACTCATATGCTTCTCCCCCTTTTGTCAGTAAGGACCAAAAAGGTTCAAAGACATAGAGCATCTACTCGTTCCCATGAAGAGTAGGTGAAGCAGCAGGGTCGTCAGTGGTGTTCGGCGATGCAGAAGAGGGAGGTGGCGATGAAGTAGCATCGTCTTCATCCTCGATCACTCTGGCATTCATAGTTGCAGCAGAGGAAGAGAACTCAGAGTCTTCAAGGGATGGAGTTCGTCGCAGCACTGCCCTTCGAGGAGGTATGGAGTCAAACTTGAATCGCTCAGAGAAGCCATCCTCTTGAAGATCATTTTCAGAACATAGTAGCGTCAGCCCTTTCCATGTGCGTCGAGAGGTTTCATGAGCAACAAAGGCATTCTTGGTGGCAAGATTGCGAATGCGATTAACATCCACCAAGAGGCTTTGCATTTGACGCTTCAGCCAGTCATGATGCCTATCTTGTTTCTGATGAAGAGCCACCAGAAGCTCTCGGTCATTGAGAACACGAGTGCGCTTCTTGGGTTGTTGGGCAATGGTGCTATCAGTGGCTTCAGTTAGAGTAGGATGCGGTGCACGTGTAGTGCCAGCCAAAGGATACACACGAGTTACGGCTTCAACGCCTTCAACGTTCTGAGGAAAACTTTGATGCTCTGCATTCTGAAGACTTAGAGGTTCCTTGGCAGGCTCAGGATAGATGGCTTCAATAGACATATCCACATCAGGCAAAAAGATCCGATGATTGCGGGCAGAGGGCTGATATGAGATAGCAGAGTGAAGTTTGATCAGCCGCATCACCCAAGGGGCGTAGAACTTCAAACCAAACAGATCAGAGCCAGATGCAGCAAGTTGGCGAATGAAGAAATCCTGTGTATTGAAGCATTTTCCATGAAGAATATAGAAGACCAAAGTCTTCATTGCACCTTCCAGCTTGGCATGGGGAGAATGCCCTTTGATTGGCCAGAGAGTTCGCCTTATGATGTGATAAATGGTCCTTGGCAGATACTCAAGGTCTTCAACGAAGAACTCCGTGGGATAAGCAGCATCTTGGGGCAATGGCTTCATCATACTGAGCATCTGACTCATATTAGGTTCAGTCTTCTGAAAGATGCTCTCAACAGCTTCACTATGAAGCTGACAGCCATGCTCGTAGAGATCGCCAGGAGTGGGCAAACCAGTGAGCTCAATGATGTCAAAGGCTTTGGCTTCGTGATGAACGTTTCCTATCATCCACTCCAGGACCCAAGTCTTCGGATCTCTGTTATACCCGCGGATGTGAAGTGTGGCATAGAATTGGAGCGGCAACTCTTCATTCCAATGCTCTTGGTCAGTGACGAACGGCAGTAGTCCAACCTCTTTGAAGCAATCCAAAGCTTCTTCCAGACAGGGCAAACCAGCTATTGCTTCAATGTCAAGGTGCTTGTGTGGGAAGATGCGACCTTGGTTGTAAAGAACGTATGAGTAATAGCTTCGCTGCGGATAGCTCCAGAACCGATCAGATGATATTCTTTCCCTTGAGTAGGGGTTCCTAGAGCTATAGAAGAATGTGTTGTCTGCTCTGAAGCTATTGATATTGAAGGAGCCAGGTGCTGATGCAGGACCTGGGCAATCTTGGGATTGGCTTCTGTACCTGAGGCCTGTGCTCAACATGATAGTCGAACTGGGGATCGGCAGCAGACGCAGGAACAGAAGCAGTGGGATCAGTGGCTTCGCTGACTTCTGGTGCTTTTGTTGGTGAGGGCTTCTCATTAGCTTCAGCCATGACAGCGTCAAGATTTTCAACCTCCACTTGACGAGCAGGAGGGTCGGTCACGATCACGTTCTCCTGGAGAACCGCTTCTTGGTGGGACAGGGGAGTGGCAACTTGTGGGACTTCTTCTTCAGCGGCTGATGCAGCCGGATTGTCTTCAGCAGTTTTATCTTCAGTCGTAGAGACTTGAGGCCTTGAAGCTTTGCGAAGCCTGCGCAATGCGGGTGACGCCTGTGGAGTTGGTGTTGGCTGGGCCTCAAAGTCTTCTTCCTCTTGTGGGCGACCGCCCATGAAGCATCCTGTGCAATTGGCGTCAGTGGACGACCAATGCTGATGAGTTCGCTGTGCGTTAGCACAGGCGATGATACCTGTTGGTGCTCTAGCTGAGGAAGGGTTGCATCATCTTCAACATGGTCATGGTGACCAATGTCTTCAGCAGTGATGGATCAGCTGCTCGAAAGTCTTCAGCTTCATGAGCCTCTGTGAAAGCAGGCTCATGGACAGTCAGTTGACGTTCTTGTGGATCAGCATCGGGGTGAACCATGGAAATGGGTTCAACAATCAAGGGCTCTGTGGGAGCAGCCCGTTCCTTCTTGGTATTTCTTTTCTTCTTGGCGGGGGCAGTAGCAGAGGCTTCAGGATGTTTTCTCTTCCTTGCTTCAGCCTCTGCAGTCCTGGTCTTCTTCAGTTCTGAAGCGGTTGACCTGGCCTTTGGCTTCGGGCCAGTCATGCTAGTTGGGAAGACAAGGGGATCTGCTTCCTGCCTTGGTGCTTCAGGTTCAGCCATAGCGGGCTTCTTCTTCTTCTTGGCACCCATCCTGGGGTCGATGCCAGGATGCCCAAGGGCCTTGCGCTTCTCAGCCTCATTGTAGGCTTGCACACACCTATCAGCCAGGACCTTCATGCGCTCATGAGAACCCTGAGCTTCTGCACGTTTCTTTAGAAAGGCTTCCTTGAGCTTGTGCAGCATAATCTTGAAGTTCTTCATGTCTTGCACGCTGAGCTTGGCCATATGCTTCTTGAACTGAGATTTCTCAAAGTCAATCTTCTGCTTCAGTTCAACAATGCGCTGGGCGATGGCTAACTCTGAAGCAATGGCGCCATGGAAGGCGACACTGAGGCCAATGGGTAGTTGGAGATCTTCGAAGCTGATGTTTGGCGTGTCAAACCACTGATCAATGAAGTTGTGGATGATTGTTACATCAAAGAGTGGCAGATCATTGAAGATTTCTGCTTCTTCTTTGCTCTTGATGAGTTGCTCAAGAGCTTCATCTACAAGATCTTCATCACTTGATAGATCAATGGCATCATTGCGCAGAGTGGCAGCAGCAGTTAGCTCTTGGCCGGTGTGTGGCAGAGGCATCTTGACCTTCTAGGGCTTGGAGATGCGTGACAAATCTTCAGACTGCACACTGTCTTCAGGAGGTGCAGTTGCTAGTGGCTTCGCCCGTGAGATTTTTGGTGAAAGGGCAGGCTTTGAAGCTTTAGGCTTCTTCAACTTCTTTGGCTTCGGCGCTACAGGCGCTTCATCTGATTCAGCGTCAGCTGTAGGCTCATTCACGGCTATCCCTTGAACCAAGATATGGGTGATGAGATCTTCAAGGTTGTAGAAAGGACCGACGACATTGGGTTCTGCATCCCGTGTGCCGTCAGCCCTTGGAGCAGAAGGACCAGGGTTGAAGTCTAGTCCCAATGTCTTCTTGTTCTGCTTCGCTGATTTCTGGGCAAACTGAAAGTTGCGCTTGAACAGAATGTCATCACGACACCATAGCAGTGATGATGGGTCAGCATCCGCAGGCTGTGGTCCACGGACCATGCAGGGATAGAAGCCTTGTTCAATGGCTTCATCTCTGGTCCTGGGTTGATGATTTTTGTAGAGGATGTCTCCCCATGGTCGCTTGATGGCATTCTTTTCAGCATATTCCTTTGTCACAAATCTATACTTGAACCACTGTTCTTCCCAATAGCGTCGAATCCATTGGATTCGTGTTTTGCGCTGATTGTAATCCTCTTCAGGATCTGTCTTGTACAGTTCTGAGAGGTCATCTGGCAAATCTCTTGATGTTTCTCCACGACGCTTTCTACCACCCTTCCTTGCTGATTTCTCTGAAGCCATGAACTTTAAACTGAAAGGCTTCAATACGTTCAAAGGCTTCAAGGGCTTTTGCTTGCTGGACAGACATGAACTGGCTTCGGGAGAATCTATATGATGCTGTAAGAATTCTGCAAATGAATGCAGACTATGAGAACCAAGGGATTCTCCCACGGACATGTACCTGTGACAGCATTAAGGTGCGAGGGAAGGGGAGGAGGTCATATGCATTCTCAGAAGATTTTGAATATAAATCAGTTTAGAAGACATTGACCTCATCGTGCGAAGACATTCACTCATAGATAAGGAGTTGGTTCCAGATTTGTACAAATCCAGAGATCAGTACAAGTGACGAATCTAACTACTTTGTGAAGCATAAGTGAATATACTAGGCATGTTATGAGATGCAGTATGCGAGAGATCCAACTTGTGTGAATAGAAACTACTTGTGGTAGAAAGTGACAAAGCCATAGGATCAACGGGGCCGTAAAAAGGAAGTTTTATTTACCACACTAAGAACTGCTAGACGGAGTAGAAGAGGAGGCCGAGTAGTTCGATCTTCCGTGCCCTAACTTGGCGACAGAGGACACCTACGGCGACGGCGGAGAGGACGATGTCCACGGTCGGCGTGAAGACAGCGTCGGAGAGGTTGCGGCAGCAAAGCGCTTCGTCGCTGGCGTCGTCGAGGGCTAGCGGTGGCGCTAGGGTTCGTGCGAGAGTGGAAGAAGAGATAATGACCGCTGTGAAGTGTGTATTTATAGGTACATGGGCGGCACTGTGTTATTACACAGGTGCCCTTGGCGATTCGCATCTGAGGAACACATGGCCATCATGCAGAATTTTGGGGTTTGTTCCACGTCCCACGCACACCTGGATTGTCTGGTGGTCGTTCCTACTTCTCCGGGTTTCATGTGGAGGAATGAGCATTGAAAACGGACTTAAGGTTTGTCTCTGTATCTTATGCTAACAAGGACGCAGAGAAGACATTCGACAGTTTCAATAGAATGCATATGATTTGGAGAGATAGAGTTTGAGATAGAAAGCACAGAGAGGTTAGGGTCCAATCACATTCACTTAGTTCAAAAGATTCAACAAGAAGATATAGCTATAAGTGAATGCTGTAGAGGACAGAACACTAGTATATATGTATATAATCAACATAGTGAAGATAATCATGAAAACATGTTGAGATTGAAGCCAAACCAAATGTGAAGACATAGCAAGGTAACGCCATGAGTGAAACACTTCAAATAGAACATTTGGTGGTGGCGTTACCCACCGTATAGGAAGTATTAGACCCAGACACGGCGCACAATTATCGTGGCGCTCCGAAGTCAAATTCCACATTAATGTATTCACACTTAGAATGTATGTCTTCATTGATTGAAGATATACTTTACTTTGTGTGTTTCACACTTAGGATGTGTGCCTGATCACAGGACATTTGAGGATTCCAGGATATTTAGCTCACACCGTAACTTGCAAAATCTCCTCTCATCCAAGGGCTTGGTGAAGATATCTGCCAATTGCTCTTCAGTGTTGACGTGTATGATGTCAATATCTTCCTTCACAACATGATCTCTGAGAAAGTGATGACGAATTTCAATGTGCTTTGTCTTCGAGTGCTGAACTGGGTTGTTGGCAATCTTGATGGCGCTTTCGTTGTCGCAGTAGAGTGGCACTTGCTTCAGATGAATGCCATAGTCCTTGAGTGTTTGCTTCATCCACAGAAGCTGAGCACAGCAAGATCCAGCAGCAATGTATTCAGATTCAGTAGTGGAGAGAGATACATAGTTCTGCTTCTTAGAAGACCAACATACAAGTGATCGTCCCAGAAAGTGACATGTGAAATGATGTAGACTTGCGATCCACTTTGTCACCAGCATAATCAGCATCCGAGAATCCAACCAGATCAAACTCTGTGCCCTTTGGGTACCATAATCCTAGAGTTGGGGTGTGAGCTAAATATCGAAGAATTCGCTTCATAGCTAAGTGATGCGACTCCTTTGGTGCCGCTTGAAATCGAGCACACATGCAAACACTAAGCATAATATCTGGCCAAGATGCACATAGATAGAGCAAAGAACCAATCATGGAGCGGTATACCTTTTGATCGAACTCTTTACCATTGTCATCAGGACCCAGATGATGCTTGGCTGGCATTGGCGTCTTGAAGCCTTTGCAGTCTTGCATACCGAACTTCTTCAGGCAATCTTTGAGATACTTCTCTTGAGATATGAAGATGCCGTTGCATTGCTGTCGTATTTGAAGACCGAGAAAGAACTTCAGCTCTCCCGTCATAGACATTTGATATTGCTCTTGCATCATATATCCAAACTCTTCACTGTACTTCTGATTGGTGCAGCCGAAGATAATGTCATCCACATATATTTGGCACACAAACAGTTCACCATCATATGTCTTCGTGAAGAGAGTGGGGTCGAGGGAACCAGGTATGAAGCCTTTGCTCTTCAGGAAGTATTTGAGTGTGTCATACCAGGTCCGAGGGGCTTGTTTGAGGCCATACAGTGCCTTGTTGAGCTTGTATACCATGTCAGGATGTTTTGGATCTTCAAAGCCAGGTGGTGGTGCAACATACACTTCTTCAATCTTGCCATTGAGAAAGGCGCTCTTCACATCCATTTGATAAAGAAGTATGTTGTGATGATTTGCATAGGCCAGCAGTATGCGTATGGCTTCAAGTCTAGCCACAGGAGCAAATGTTTCATCGAAGTCAATGCCTTCCACTTGAGTATATCCTTGAGCAACGAGATGAGCTTTGTTTCTGACAACTTGACCATGCTCAT
This sequence comes from Triticum urartu, assembly GCF_003073215.2. Classification (NCBI taxonomy): domain Eukaryota; kingdom Viridiplantae; phylum Streptophyta; class Magnoliopsida; order Poales; family Poaceae; genus Triticum; species Triticum urartu. The sequence goes on along the minus strand of NC_053026.1, from coordinate 149,915,426 downwards.
CTTGTTTGTTGCGGTATATCCATTTTGTGCCTATTATGTTGTGCTTCCGAGGATCGGGACACTTAACCAGTTCCCATACATTATTCAGCTCAAACTGTTGAAGATCTTCTTGCATAGCTTCAATCCATTCAGGTTCCATGAAGGCTTCTTCAACTTTCTTGGGTTCTGTTATTGAGACGAATGCGAAGTGCCCATAGAAATTTGCTAGCTGAGTTGCCCTTGAACGAGTGAGTGGACCGGGTGCATTGATGCTATCAATTATTCTTTCAATCTACACTTCGTTGGCAACATGAGGATGTACAGGGCGAAGATTTTGCTCTTGCTGATCATTGTCATTGTTAGAGGGAATGTCTTCAGGCTGAGCATTGTCTTCAGGTTGATCAGGTGCTGAGATGATAAGTTCTTCTTCAGGATGAGCTTCAGAAGGTATAATTTCTCTAGTTTCCATTAGCTTGATTGATTCACTGGATGGAACTTCATCTAGCACATTTGGCAGGTGCTCTCTTTGTGAACCGTTGGTCTCATCGAACCGCACATCCACTGTTTCAACCACTTTATAATGAAAGAGATTGAAGACTCTGTAGGAGTGCGAATCCTTTCCATATCCAAGCATAAACCCTCATGTGCTTTTGGTGCAAACTTTGAGGGGTGATGTGGGTCCTTGATCCAGCACCTGGCGCCAAATACTCTGAAGTAACTGACATTTGGCTTCTTGCCAGTAAGGAGCTCATAAGATGTCTTGTTCAGAAGCTTGTGAAGATAAACACGATTGATTGTATGGCATGCAGTATCAATGGCTTCAGGCCAGAATTTTCTTGGAGTCTTGTATTCATCTAGCATCGTTCTGGCCATCTCAATGAGTGTTCTGTTCTTGCGTTCGACGACGCCATTCTGCTGTGGCGTGTACGGGGCTGAGAATTCATGTGTGATGCCCAAGGTATCAAGATATGTATCAAGGCCAGTGTTCTTGAATTCAGTGCCATTATCACTTCTGATGTGCTTTATCTTGGCGCCATAGTTGTTCATTGCTCGATTGGCGAAGCGTCTGAAGACATCCTGCACTTCAGTCTTGTAAAGGATTATGTGCACCCAAGTATATCTAGAATAATCATCAACAATGACAAAGCCATAGTGACAAGCAGTAGTAGTAAGAGTTGAGTAATGAGTGGGACCGAAAAGATCCATGTGAAGCAGTTCGAAGGGTCGAGTAGTAGACATGATTGTCTTTGAGGGATGTTTGACCCTCGTCATCTTTCCTGCTTCACAGGCACCGCATAAATGATCTTTCTTGAACTTGACGCCCTCGATGCCTATGGCATGCTTCTTCTTTGCAAGGGTGTGGAGGTTCCTCATGCCAGCATGCCCAAGCCTCCGATGCCAGAGCCAGCATTCTGAAGCTTTTGCTAGAAGACATACGGCAAGCTGTGGTCCTGCTGAGAAATCTACCACGTACAAATCGTCTTTTCGATACCCTTCAAATATTAGAGACTTGTCAGATTCCATTAGAACAAGGCAACGATATTTTCCAAATATTACGATCATGTTTAAATCGCAAAGCATTGAGACAGACATTAAGTTGAAGCCAAGGGATTCAACAAGCATGACTTTATCCATGTGTTGATCCCTTGAGATTGCAACTCTACCTAGACCCAATACCTTACTTTTACCAGTGTCAGCAAATGTGATGTGGCTCTTGTCGGATGGACGTAAGGTTGAGTCCATAAGAAGGCTTCTTTTGCCAGTCATGTGATTTGTACACCCACTATCAATAATCCATTCTGTAGACGCTGGTGTCGTACCCTATAGTGCAGTTAGGGGGATAGGCTTCACGAAGAGAATTGTGAAGCAAAAACATTTGACGAACCAGTGGGTTATGAAAGCTTAGATCCAAATTAGGACTGATAGGGAGAGTAGCAAGCAATTCAGGAACGAAGTACATAGTAAGACCATTCGGGCATTTGATCTTGTGCCCTACAAGATGTTTAAGGTCCCCAGCAATAGCGTTAGAAGATTTTGGTTTTCTGCTGGAGACCTTTCCCTGCAAAAGAGAGTTAAGCCTTCTTAACCACCCACATCTTCAAGGGTGGCTTAGAAGCGATAAGTCTAAGTGCAGCGTCTGAAAACTTTGGCTTTGGAGCCCTAACAAAAAGTCTTGCAGGCGGACAATAATACTCATAAGAATAAGCAGAATAGTTTTTGGTCTTATGAACATGGCGGTTCGATGAACCGCACTCATATTCATAGGCCTGAGTATGGTTTCCCTGCAAAACATTTGCGTTAGTGCGACTCAGGTGAGTCCTCTGTCTGTATGAAGCCTTTGGGCCGTATGAAGCCTGTGGTCTGTGGTTTGTCTTCTTCATCTGTGGTCTCATGATGACATTCACAGGAAGATTTTCCAAACACCTTTTGGGCACCCAGATCTTCTTCATAGGCGGTCCATTCCTGTAGTTAGTACCAATGTACCTGGCAAACACTTCACCATTCTGATTCTTAAACGGTTTATAGTTTGCATCAAAGGATTGACAATGGGGTTAGCACAAGTGAAGCCAGATAGATTGGATGGATCAGCCGAAGGTTCCTTTGCAGCAACCCATGTGGTTTTGGGATACTGCTCGGGTTTCCAGTAAGAGCCATCAGCATTCATTTTCCTTATGAACCCGACACCCTCTTTCCTCGGGTTTCGGTTCAGAATCTGCCTTTTGAGGACATCACATAGTGTCTGATGTCCTTTAAGACTTTTGTACATCCCTGTTTCAAGCAATGTCTTCAACCTAGCATTCTCATCAGCAATAGCAGTGGTATCCTCAGCAGAGGGGTTAGTTACCACATCAACAACTGAAGATATTGCAATAGTAGCAGCAGTAGAACATTCAGCAACAGAAGTAGCATTATCACGCTCAATGCATTTAAGACATGGTGGTTCAAATCCTTCCTGAGCGGAACTGATCTGTTCGGCGCGAAGTGACTCATTTTCCTTTTGAAGATCTTCATGAGCCGCTCTCAATTTCTCAAGATCTTGCTTCCTTTGAAGATAATCATAGGAAAGCTTTTCATAAGTTGTTGAGTGCGTTTCATGACGACTTTCAAGTTCCTCATACTTAACGTGAAGATTTTTTATGTCTTCAATTAAGGACTCAGATCGAGTCATTTCAGCGCCCAACAGATCATCGCTTTTGTCTAACAGTTTTTGAATATGTTCCATGGCTTTCTGTTGTTCAGTTGCAATTTTAGCAAGTGTTTTGTAGCTGGGTCTTGAATCACAATCAGAGTCATCATCACTAGATGTTTGATAGTGAGTAGTGCGTGTGTTTACCTTGGCACCGTGTGCCATGAAGCAGTAGGTAGGAGCAGAGTAGTCCTTGTTGTTTGCATCGGTGTCGGTGGTGAAGTCATTGTCTTCAGTATTGAAGATGGACTTGGCAACGTATGCTGTAGCCAGACTTGCAATGCCAGAATCGGACTCCTCCTCAGACTCCACCTCCGCCTCCTTAGAAGCGGACTCCTCCTCTGAATCCATTTCCTTGCCAACAAACGCACGTGCCTTGCTAGATGAGCTCTTCTTGTGTGATGAAGACTTTGAGGAAGACTTGGAAGAAGACTTTGAGTATTTCTTCTTCTTCTTGTCGTCAGAGTCATATTCCTTGCTCTTCTTCTTCTTTCTGTTCTCATTGTCCCACTGCGGACACTCAGAGATGAAGTGGCTAGTTTTCTTGCACTTGTGGCATGTTTTCTTCTTGTAGTCATGAGCAGAAGCTTCATCATTCCTTGAGCTTGATCGTGAAGACTTTCTAAAGCCTTTCTTCTTGGTGAATTTTTGGAACTTCTTCACAAGCATAGCAAGTTCCTTTCCAATGTCTTCAGGATCATCAGAACTGCTGTCAGATTCTTCTTCAGATGAGGAGACATCTTTTGCCTTCAAGGCACGAGTTCGCCCATAGTTTGGACCGTAGATATCTCTTTTCTCAGAAAGCTAAAACTCATGTGTGTTGAGCCTCTCAAGTATGTCGGATGGATCGAGTGTCTTGAAATCAGGTCGTTCTTGAATCATCAGGGCTAGGGTGTCAAACGAACTGTCAAGTGATCTCAGTAGTGTCTTGACGACTTCATGCTTGGTGATCTCAGTAGCGCCGAGGGCTTGAAGCTCATTTGTGATGCTAGTGAGTCGGTCAAATGTGAGCTGGACATTCTCATTGTCATTTCGCTTGAAGTGGTTGAAGAGGTTGCGAAGGACACTGATTCTCTGATCTCTCTGGGTTGAGACGCCTTCATTGACCTTGGAGAGCCAGTCCCAGACCAGCTTAGATGTTTCCAACTCACTCACACGGCCATACTGTCCTTTGGTCAGATGACCACAGATGATATTCTTGGCAGTAGAGTCCAGTTGAACGAACTTCTTGACATCAGCAGCAGTGACACCTTCTCCAGCCTTGGGAACGCCGTTCTTGACGACATACCATAGGTCGACGTCAATGGCTTCAAGATGCATGCGCATCTTATTCTTCCAGTAGGGATATTCAGTTCCATCGAAGACGGGGCACGCAGCGGAGAAGGTAGTAGGGATATTCAATGATGTGAGAGCACAATGACTAATAGCAGCAATGTAGTAGAGATCAGGTAGGAAGATATTGTGAAGCCACGCAGAACACGCAGTCACTCAGTGAAGACAAAAGATAGTGCAAACATACAATGACTTCACAAGGAGTAACAGTATGTAAAGGGAAGGGAAAGATGAAACCAGTGACTCGTTGAAGACAATGATTTGTTGGACCAGTTCCAGTTGCTGTGACAACTGTACGTTTGGTTAGGGCGGCTAGGTATTTAAACCTTAGGACACACAGTCCCGGACACCCAGTCCTGAACATGCAGTTCAGGACACCCAGTCCTCACTGTATTCCCCTTGAGCTAAGGTCTGAAAGTGCGTTATATCGACTAGAGGGGGGGTGAATAGGCGATTTTTATGAAAGTCTTCAAAACGTGAGAGTTGTGAAGACAAACAGTTAAGATCATGCCTATTACTATGCAGCGGAAGTTAGATTACACTAGGCCAGCCATGGTCATGTATTCAATAGAGTGAAAGCGCAATGACAAACAGCTTCAGTGTAATAAGGATCAGGTAGGAAGAAGTTATGAAGCCGAACAGATCATACATTCATGTTGTGAAGACAAAAGATAAAGCAAGCATGCAATGGCTTCACAAAGAATAACTGTAAGCGAAAGGAAGTGAAGATGAAACCAGTGACACGTTGAAGACAATGATTTGTTGGACCAGTTCCAGTTGCTGTGACAACTGTACGTCTGGTTGGAGCGGCTAGGTATTTAAACCAAAGGACACACAGTCCCGGACACCCAGTCAAGGACACTTAGTCCAAGACACCCAGTCCTCACCGTTTTCTCCTTGAGCTAAGGTCACACAGACCTCGCCCAATCACTCAGGTAAGTCTTCAAGGTAGACTCCCAAACCTTCACAGACTTCGTTCACTGACAATCCACAATTTCTCTTGGATGCTCAGAACGCGATGCCTAACCGTCTGGAGGATGCACAGTCCTCAAGTGTAATAAGTCTTCAAATCACACAGACACGAAGACTTAAGTGATGCCCAATTTACTCTGGCTCTGGGTGGTTAGGGCTTTTCTCCTCACTGGGAATTTTTCTTTCAAAGGCTTCGAGGTGGGTTGCTCTCAAACGACAAAAGCCGTGCACTGAAATCTGAGCAGCCAACCGTTTATGGTTGTGGGGGGTGGACTATTTATAGCCACTTGGCAACCCGACCTGATCTGTCCGAAATAACCCTGGGTCACTAAGGAACTGACACGTGTACCAACGGTCGAATTTTAAACTCACACGGCAACTTTACTTGGGCGACAAGTAAAGCTGACTTGTCTGACTCTGGACAAGATTTTCTCTCAAAGTCTTCGCTCGAAGACATAGGATTTGAATTAGGCATCACTACAGTCATTCTGACTGGTTCTCTTCGACCCCACTTAACAGTACGGTGGTTCCTATGACACAACATGAATGAAATAAACCTACGAAGGATCTAGGTCTTCGAGTTCCAAAATATTCATAGGGAGTCTTCTCATGTCATTGTCTTCAATATGAATATCTTCATAAACCACCATTGTCTTCAATGTCTTCGTACATTTTTAGGGGTCATCTCTGGTAGTAAAACCGAATCAATGAGGGATTTCTACCTGTGTTTTCCTGCAATTCTCAGAAACACATTAGTCCCTCAGCTAGGTTTGTCGTCAATACTCCGAAACCAACTAGGGGTGGCACTAGATGTACTTAAAATCTCCCCCTTTTTGGTGATTGATGACAAACTAGTTGAAGTTTTCAACGGGAAACATAATTTGTGAAATTGTAAAAGAATTGTCTTCATAAGTTGCAAGGGCTCCCCCTGAAGATGTGCATATAAGTAATTTGCTTCTTGAATGCAAATGCACATGGCAGGTTGTACTTGTGGAGATCCACTTCAACTTATGACAATCCACTATGCATGTGAAAGTATATGAAGATAATGACATGCATAATGGAAAATGGACGTCTGCAGAATGAGATGAGTGCGAAATTTATCGCAAAACGGAGTGACAAACAGGTAGCAGACGACCATCAGGGCTAAGTGTTACAACTCAATGAAGCAAATGTAGCAAAAAACGGGAGTTGTAAGCACGAAGAAAAATGTAGCAAAATATGAAGGCACCCGCCCATAGTGACCCGCTTGAAGACTATAACCATCATATGCTTATCCCCCTTTTGTCAGTGATGACCAAAAAGGTTTGAAGACATAGAGGTTTCTACGCGTTCCCAGGCGCAGCAGGGTCGGTGGAGTTGTTTGGCGGCGGTGCAGACGAGCTTGGTGCAGATTCGACGCGCGTTGAAGCAGGTGGAGATGATGTCGCATCGTCTTCTTCTTCAATAATCCGGGCAGACACGGTGGCAGCAGAAGAAGAGAACTCTGACTCTTCAAGTGATGGTGTGCTGCGCATCACCGCTCTTCTTGGAGGCGTGGAGTCAAATTTGAAGTGCTCTGTGAAGCCATCCTCATGCAGTTCAGCTTCAGGGCACATCATGGTGAGGCCCTTCCAAGTGCGGCGACAGGTCTCGTGTGTGACAAATGCATTCTTGGTTTCCATATTTCTGATGCGATTGACGTCTTGCATGATGCTTCTCATCTGCCTCTTGAGCCAGTCGTGATGCCTATCTTGCTTTTGGTGAAGAGCCACAAGAAGCTCTCTGTCATTGAGTGCACGAGCGCGCTTCTTGGGTCTCTTTGCAGCTGTGCTGTTGGTGGCTTCAGTTGATGCAGGGGCACGTGTGGTGCCAGCCATTGGATACACTCGGGAGAGAGCTTCAACACCTTCAATATTTTGAGTGAAGCTCTGGTGTTCTGCATTCTGAAGACTTAGTGGTTGGTTGGCCGGCTCGGGATATATTGCTTCAGCAGATGTGTCCACATCTGGCAAAAATATCCTATGATTGCGGGCTGAGGGTTGATAGGAGATTGCAGAGTGAAGCTTGATCAGCCTCATAACCCAAGGAGCATAAAACTTTAATCCAAACAGTTCTGAGGCAGACGCTGCAAATTGACGGATGAAGAGATCCTGTGTATTGAAGCATTTGCCGTGAAGAATGCAGAAGATGAGAGTCTTCATTGCATCATCAATCGTTGCATATCGAGAGTGACCCTTGACTGGCCAGAGAGTCCGCCTTATGATGTGATATATTGTTCTGGGCAGGTACTCTAAGTCTTCAACGAAGAACCTAGTTGGATAGGGTGCATTTGGAGGAAATGGCTTCATCATTGAGAGCATCTGACTCATATCTGGCTCAGGACGCTGAAATATGCTCTCAATTGCTTCAGCATGGAGTTGGCACCCTTCTTCAAAGAATTCGCCAGGAGTGGGAAGGCCGGTAAGCTCAATTAGGTCGAAAGCATTTGCTTCATGATGGATATTGCCTGTCATCCACTCCAGGATCCATGTCTTCGGATCTCTGTTATAGCCTTTGATATGCAAAGTGGCATAGAACTGGAGCAGAAGCTCTTCGTTCCAGTGCTCTTCGTCAGTGATAAATGGCAGCAAACCAGTTGCTTGAAGCAATCCAGTGCTTCTTCCAGACCAGGCAGACCTGCAACAGCTTCAACCTCAAGGCGCTTGTGAGGAAAGATGCGGCCTTGGTTGTAGAGGATGCATGAATAATAGCTGCGCTGTTGATGGCTCCAGAACCTATCTGATACAATCCGTTCCCTTGAATAAGGGTTCTTGGAGCGGTCGAAAAACGTGTTATCTGCCCTGAAGCCGTTGATGTTGAAGGAACCAGGAGCTGATGCAGGACCTGGGAACCTTGGTAGTCGTGGGATCGGCTTCTGGACCTGGGGCCTGTGCGCAATATGATAGTTGAATTGTGGTCCGGCAGCAGACTCAGGCACAAAATGTTCAGGAGCAGTAGCTTCGGTGTCTTCTGAAGCTGTTGTTGGGGAGGGCTCCACACTTGCTTCGGCGTTGTTTGTGGCAGCCTCAACATTTTCAGCTTCAGGCACGTTCTCCTTGAGAACTGCTTCTTGTTGGTGCGGGGGAGTTGGAGCTTGTGGTATTTCTGCTTGCTCTTCGGCTGATGCAGCCGGAATGTCTTCAGCAGCCTGAGCCCTTGGCCCTTTGCGAAGCCTATGGAGTGTAGGCGCTGATGGAGTTGCAGTGGGTTGGGGCTCATCTTCCTCCTGTGGGCGATCTGCCCACGACGCATTTTGTGTGATTGGCGTCAATGGACGACCAATAATGATCTGTTCGCTTGTCTCAAGCTGAGGAAGGGTTGCATCACCTTGCACATTGTCTTGGAGACCAATGTCTTCAGCAGCGTAGGGTTCGTCTGCTGGAATGCCTTCAGTGTTGGGTTCATGCACAGTCAACTGACGATCTGTGTCAGGATAGCGGACGCAGAGGGGTTCAACTATCAGGGGCTCTGTGGGAGCAGCCCGAGATTTCTTGGTCTTGCGCTTCTTGATGATGGGTTCAGAAGGAGAGGCTTCAGAATGTTTTCTCTTCTTAGCTTTAGCCTCTGCAGTCCGTGTCTTCTTGTGCTGTGAGGCGGTTGATCGACTCTTTGGCTTCGAGCCAGTCATTGCAGCGGGGAAGACAATCGGAGCATCAGGTTCTGACCTTGGCGCTTCAGGTTCGGGCACAGCCGCCTTCTTTTTCTTCTTCGCGGCCATCCTGGGGTCAATGCCAGGACGCCCAAGTGCCTTGCGCTTTTCTGCCTCATTGTAGGCTTGCACGCAGCGATCAGCCAAAGTCTTCATGCGTTCTCGCGAGCCTTGAGCTTCGGCACGCGTCTTCAGGAAGTTTTCTTTCAGCTCGTGCAACATGATCTTGAAGTTCTTCACTTCTTGCACACTGAGCTTGGCCACGTGCTTCTTGAACCGAGCCTTTTCATGATCAATTTTCTGCTTCAGTTCTACAATTCGCTGGGCTATTGCAAGTTCTGAAGCGATTGCACCTTGAAAGGCAACGCTGAGGCCTATGGGTAGCTGCAGATCATTGAAGCTTATGTCTGGTGTGTCAAACCATTCATCGATGAAGTTGTGGATGATGGCGACATCAAACAGAGGCAGATTGTTGAAGATTTTAGCCTCCTCCTTGCTCTTGATGAGCTGCTCAAGAGCATCATCTCCAAGATCTTCATCGCTTGAGAGATCAATGGCTTCGCAGCGTAGAATGTCAGCAGCTGTGAGCTCTTTGCCTGTGTGTGACTGAGGCTTCTTGGCTTCTTGGGGCTTGGACACTCGTGATAAGCCTTCTGACTGCACACTGGCTTCAGGAGGTGCAGTTGCTAAAGGCTTCACTCTTGCGATCTTGGGAGAAGCGGCTGGCTTTGAAGCTTTTGGAGCTTTTGGCTTCTTCTGCTTTGGCTTAGGAGCAGCAGGGGCGTCATCTGACTCAGTATCTGCTGGAGGGTCATTCACAGCAGTCCCTTGGACTAGGATGCGAGTGATGAGGCCTGCAAGATTGGCATACGGCCCGATGATATTGGGATCGGCGTTGCGTGTGCCATCTGCCCTTGGTGAGGAGGGACCAGGGTTGAAGTCAAGCCCAAATTTCTTCTTGTTTATCTTTGCTGACTTTTGTGCAAACTGAAAGTTGCGCTTGAAGAGATTATCATCGCGGCACCAGAGAAGTGATGACGGATGTGCCTCAGCTGGCTGTGGTCCTCTCACCATGCATGGATAGAAGCCTTGAGCAATGGCTTCGTCTCTGGACCTGGGTACGAGATTTTTGTATAATACATCTCCCCACGGTCTCTTGATGGCGCACTTCTCCGCATATTCCTGAGTGACGAAGCGGTAGTGGAACCATTGCTCTACCCAATATCTTCGAATCCATTGGATTCGTGTCTTGCACTGACCATAGCTTTCTTCAGGATCAGTTTTGTACATCTCTGCCAATTCATCAGGCAGATCTTTGGACGTTTCACCACGTCGCTGTCTGCCTCCCTTCCTTGCTGCTGTTTCTGAAGCCATGAATAACTTGGAAGGCTTCAAGTTGTTCAAAGGCTTCCTCTTGCAAGAACTGGCTTCAGGCGAGTTGATGTGATGCTGCAAGTACTCTGCAAATGAATGCAGACTATGAGAACCAAAGGATTCTCCCACGGACATGTACCTGTGACAGCATTAAGGTGCGAGGGAAGGGGAAGAGGTCATATGCATTCTCAGAAGATTTTGAAGATAAATCGGTTTAGAAGACATTGATCTCATTATGCGAAGACATTCACTTATAGATAAGAAGTTGGTTCCAGATTTGTACGAACCCATAGATCAGTACAAGTGAGGAATCTAACTACTTTATGAAGCACAAGTGAATATACTAGGCATGTTATGAGATGCAGCGAGAGATTTAACTGGTGTGAAGAGAAACTTCTTATGGCAGAAAGTGACTGAACTGTAGGATCAAAAGAGGCTGTAAAAAGAGGTTTTATTTACCACACTTGGAACTGCTAGACGAAGTGAGAGTTGAGGTCGAGCAGTTCGATCCTCCGTGCCCTAACTTGGCAACGGAAGACACCTACGGCGACGGCGGAGAGAGCGATGTCCGCTGTCGGCATGAAAACGGTGTCGGAGAGGTTGCGGCAGTGAAGCGCTTCGTCACCGGCGTCGTTGAGTGCTAGCGGTGGCGCTAGGGTTCGTGCGAGGGTGGAAGAAGGAGATAATGACCGCAGTGAATCGTGTATTTATAGGGATAGAGGCGGCACTGCGCTATTACGCAGGTACCCCTGGCGGTTCGCATTTGAGGCACGCGTGGCCAGTTAGAGGAAGATTGGGATTTGTTCCATGTCCCACGCACGCTTAAATTGTCGGGCGGTCGTTCCTTCTTCTCCAGATCTTATGTGGAGGAATGAGCATTAAAAACGGACTTTTATGGTTGTCACTATGTCTTCAACTGACAAGGACACAATGAAGACATTTGACAGTTTCAACAGAATGCATATGACTTGGAGAGATAGAGTTTGAGATAGAAAGCATAGAGAGGTTAGGGTCCGATCACATTCACTTAGTTCAAAAGATTCAACCAGGAAGACATAGCTATAAGTGAATGCTGTAGAGGACAGAACATCAGTACATATATATCCATATAATCAACGCAATGAAGATAATCATGAAGACATATTGAGAATGAAATCAAACCAATTGTGAAGACATTGAGAGGTAACGCCATGAGAGAAACACTTCAAAATGGAATGTTTGGTGGTGGCGTTACCCACCGTATAGGAAGTATTAGACCCAGACACGGCGCACAATTATCGTGGCGCTCCGAAGTCAAATTCCACATTAATGTATTCACACTTAGAATGTATGTCTTCATTGTTTGAAGATATACGCTACTTCTTGTGTTGCACATCTAAGTCATCAATATGCTTAAGTGTTAGGATGTGTGCCTGATCACAGGACATTTGAGGATTCCAAGATATTTAGCTCACATCGTAACTTGCAAAATCTCTTCTCATCCAAGGGCTTTGTGAAGATATCTGCCAATTGTTCTTCAGTGTTGACGTGTATGATATCAATGTCTTCCTTCACAACATGATCTCTGAGAAAGTGATGACGAATTTCAATGTGCTTTGTCTTCGAGTGCTGAACTGGGTTGTTGGCAATCTTGATGGCGCTTTCGTTGTCGCAGTAAAGTGGCACTTGCTTCAGATGAATGCCATAATCCTTGAGTGTTTGCTTCATCCACAGAAGCTGAGCGCAGCAAGATCCAGCAGCAATGTATTCAGATTCAGCAGTGGAGAGTGATACACAGTTCTGCTTCTTTGAAGACCAACATACAAGTGATCGTCCCAGAAAGTGACATGTGCCTGATGTAGACTTGCGATCAACTTTGTCACCAGCATAATCAGCATCCGAAAATCCAACTAAATCAAACTCTGAGCCCTTTGGATACCATAATCCTAGAGTTGGGGTGTGAGCCAAATATCGAAGAATTCGCTTCACAGCTAAGTGATGCGACTCCTTTGGTGTCGCTTGAAATCGAGCACACATGCAAACACTAAGCATGATATCTGGCCTAGATGCACATAAATAAAGCAAAGACCCAATCATGGAGCGGTATACCTTTTGATCGAACTCTTTACCATTGTCGTCGGGACCCAAATGATGCTTGGTTGGCATTGGTGTTGTGAAGCCTTTGCAGTCTTGCATACCGAACTTCTTCAGGCACTCTTTAAGATATTTCTCTTGAGATATGAAGATGCCGTTGCGTTGTTGCCGTATTTGAAGACCGAGAAAGAACTTCAGCTCCCCCATCATGGACATCTGATATTGCTCTTGCATCATGTATCCAAACTCTTCACTATACTTCTGATTGGTGCAGCCGAAGATAATGTCATCCACATATATTTGGCACACAAACAGTTCACCATCATATGTCTTCGTGAAAAGAGTGGGATCCAGGGAACCAGGTATGAAGCCTTTGCTTTTCAGAAAGTACTTGAGTGTATCATACCATACCAGGCCCTAGGGGGCTTGGTTTGAGGCCATACAGTGCCTTGTTGAGCCTTGTATACCATATCAGGATGTTTTGGATTTTCAAAGCCAGGTGTGTGCAACATTACACTTCTTCTTCAATCTTGCCATTGAGAAAGGCTTTTCACATCCATTCTGAATAGAGAAGTATGTTAATGATGATTTGCATAGGCCAGCAGTAATGCGTATGGCTTCAGCCTAGCCCCAGGAGCAAATGTTTCATCGAAGTCAATGCCCTCCACTGAAGTATATCCTTGAGCAACTAGACGAGCTTTGTTTCTGAACAACTTGACCATGCTCATCTTGCTTGTTGCGGTTATAATCCATTTGGTGCCTATTAATGTTGTGCTTCGTGGATCAGGACGCTTAAACCAGTTCCAATACATTATTCGCTCAAACTGTTGAAGCTCTTCTTGCATAGCTTGAATCCATTCAGGTCCATGAAGGCTTTCTTCAACTTTCTTGGGTTCTGATATTGAGACGAATGCGAAATGCCCCACAGAAGTTTGTTAGCTGAGTTGCCCTTGGAAACGAGTGAGTGGACCAGGTGCAATTGATGCTGTCCAGTATTTTGTCAATTTGTAACTTCATTTGCAACACGAGGGTGTGTGGGCGAAGACTTTGCTCTTGCTGATCTATGTGGTCATTTGAAAGGTATATCTTCAGGCTGAGCATTGTCCTTCATGTGGATCAGGTGCTGAGATGATAAGTTCTTCTTCAGGTTGAGCTTCAGAAGGTACAATTTCTTCCAGTTCCCATAAGCTTGAATTGATTCATTTGCCTGGAAACTTCAATCTAGCACATTGCAATTGCTCTCCTTTGTGATCCATTTGGTTTCATCCAATCGCAACATCCACTGTTTCAATCACTTTGTAGTGGAAGAGATTGAAGACTCTATAGGAGTGCGAATCCTTTCCATATCCAAGCATGAAGTTCATGGTGCTTTTGGTGCAAACTTTGAGTGTGGTGGTGGGTCCTTGATCCAGCATTTGCGCCAAATACTCTTGAAATAAACTGACATTTGGCTTCTTGCCAGTTAGGAGTTCATAGGATGTCTAGTTCAGAAGCTTGTGAAGATAAACACGATTGATTGTATGGCATGCAGTATCAATGGCTTCAGTCCAGAATTTTCTTGGAGTCTTGTATTCATCTAGCATTGTTCTGGCCATCTCAATGAGTGTTCTGTTCTTGCGTTCGACGACGCCATTCTGCTGTGGCGTGTATGGAGCTGAGAATTCATGTGTGATGCCCAAGGTATCCAGATATGTATCAAGGCCAGTGTTCTTGAATTCAGTGCCATTGTCACTTCTGATGTGCTTTATCTTGGCACCAAAATTGTTCATAGCTCGATTTGCGAAGCGTCTGAAGACATCCTGCACTTCAGTCTTGTAAAGGATTATGTGCACCCAAGTATATCTAGAATAATCATCAACAATTACGAAGCCATAGAGGCATGCAGAAGTAGTAAAAGTTGAGTAGTGAGTGGGACCAAAAAGATCCATGTGAAGCAGTTCGAAGGGTTGAGTAGTGGTCATGATTGTCTTCGAAGGATGTTTTGCCCTTGTCATCTTCCCTGCTTCACAGGCACCGCATAAGTGATATTTCTTGAACTTGACGCCTTCGATGCCTATGACGTGTTTTTTCTTCGCAAGGGTGTGGAGGTTCCTCATGCCAGCATGCCCAAGCCTTCGATGCCAAAGCCAGCATTCTGAAGCTTTTGCAAGAAGACATACTGCAAGTTGTGGTCCTGCTGAGAAATCTACCACATACAAATCACCTTTCCTATACCCTTCAAACACTAGAGATTTGTCAGATTCCATTAGCACTAGGCAGCGATATTTGCCGAACATTACAATCATATTCAAATCGCAAAGCATTGAGACAGACATTAAGTTGAAGCCAAGGGATTCAACAAGCATGACTTTATCCATGTGTTGATCCTTTGAGATTGCAACTCTACCTAGACCCAATACCTTACTTTTACCAGTGTCAGCGAATGTAATGTGGCTCTTGTCGGATGGACGTAAAGTTGAGTCCATAAGAAGGCTTCTTCTGCCAGTCATGTGATTTGTACACCCACTATCAATAATCCATTCTGAAGACTTTGAAGTCGCTGGTATCGTACCCTTGGCACCGCGTGCCATGAAGCAGTAGGTAGGAGTGGAGTCGTTCTTGTCATTTGCGTCGGTGTCGGTGATGCAGTCATTGTCTTCAGTATTGAAGATGGACTTGGCGACGTATGCTGTAGCCAGACTCGCAATGCCAGAATCAGACTCCTTCTCAGACTCCACCTCTGCCTCCTCAGATGCGGACTCCTCCTCTGAATCCATCTCCTTTCCAACAAACGCACGTGCCTTGCCAGATGAGCTCTTCTTGTGTGATGAAGAACTTGATGATGTTTTGGAAGAAGACTTTGAGTATTTCTTCTTCTTCTTGTCGTCAGAATCATATTCCTTGCTCTTCTTCTTCCTTCTGTTCTCATTGTCCCACTGTGGACACTCAGAGATGAAGTGTCCAGTTTTCTTGCACTTGTGACATGTTTTCTTCTTGTAGTCATGAGCAGAAGCTTCATCATTCCTTGAGCTTGATCGTGAAGATTTCCTGAAGCCTTTCTTCTTAGTGAATTTTTGAAACTTCTTCACTAGCATTGCAAGTTCTCTTCCAATGTCTTTAGGATCATCAGAACTGCAGTCAGATTCTTCTTCAGATGAGGAGACAGCTTTTGCCTTCAAGGCACGAGTTCGCCCATAGTTTGGGCCGTAGATATCTCTTTTATCAGAAAGTTGAAACTCATGTGTGTTGAGCCTCTCAAGTATGTCAGACGGATCGAGTGTCTTGAAATCAGGACGTTCTTGAATCATCAGGGCCAGGATGTCAAACAAACTATCAAGTGATCTCAGCAGCGTCTTGACGATTTCATGTTTGGTGATCTCAGTGGCGCCGAGGGCTTGAAGCTCATTTGTGATGTCAGTGAGCCGGTCAAATGTGTGCTGGACATTCTCATTGTCATTTCGCTTGAAGCGGTTGAAGAGGTTGTGAAGAACACTGATTCTTTGATCTCTCTGGGTTGAGATGCCTTCATTGACCTTTGAGAGCCAGTCCCAGACTAGCTTGGATGTCTTCAAAGCACTCACACGGCCATACTGTCCTTTGGTCAGATGACCACATATGATATTCTTGGCAGAGGAGTCCAGTTGAGTGAACTTCTTGACATTAGCAGCAGTGACACCTTCTCCAGCCTTGGGAACGCCGTTCTCGACGACATACCATAGGTCGATGTCAATGGCTTCAAGATGCATGCGCATCTTATTCTTCCAGTAGGGATATTCAGTTCCATCGAAGACGGGGCAAGCAGGGGAGACTTTGATTATCCCTGCAGTCGACATAACTAAAACTCCAGGTGGTTAAACCGAATCACACAGAACAAGGGAGCACCTTGCTCTGATACCAATTGAAAGTGCGTTATATCGACTAGAGGGGGGTGAATAGGCGATTTTTATGGAAGTCTTCAAAACGTGAGAGTTGTGAAGACAAACAGTTAAGATCATGCCTATTACTATGCAGCGGAAGTTAGATTACACTAGGCCAGCCATGGTCATGTATTCAATAGAGTGAAAGCGCAATGACAAACAGCTTTAGTGTAATAAGGATCAGGTAGGAAGAAGTTATGAAGCCGAACAGATCATACATTCATGTTGTGAAGACAAAAGATAAAGCAAGCATGCAATGGCTTCACAAAGAATAACTGTAAGCGAAAGGAAGTGAAGATGAAACCAGTGACACGTTGAAGACCAATGATTTGTTGGACAAGTTCCAAGTTGCTGTGACAACTGTAACGCCTGGTTGGAGCGGCTAGGTTATTTAAACCCAAGGACACACAGTCCCGGACACCCCAGTCAAGGACACTATAGTCCAAAGACACCCAGTCCTCACCGTTTCTCCTTGAGCTAGGTCACACAGACCTCGCCCAATCACTCAGGGTAAGTCTTCAAGGTAGACTCCCAAACCCTTCACAGACTTCGTCAACTGACAATCCACAATTTCTCTTGGATGCTCAGAACGCGACGCCTAACCGTCTGGAGGATGCATAGTCCTCAAGTGTAATAAGTCTTCAAATCACACAGACACGAAGACTTAAGTGATGCCCAATTTACTCTGGCTCTGGGTGGTTAGGGCTTTTCTCCTCACTGGGAATTTTTCTTTCAAAGGCTTCGAGGTGGGTTGCTCTCAAACGACAAAAGCCGTGCACTGAAATCTGAGCAGCCAACCGTTTATGGTTGTGGGGGGTGGACTATTTATAGCCACTTGGCAACCCGACCTGATCTGTCCGAAATGACCCTGGGTCACAAAGGAACTGACACGTGTACCAACGGTCGAATTTTAAACTCACACGGCAACTTTACTTGGGCGACAAGTAAAGCTGACTTGTCTGACTCTGGACAAGATTTTCTCTCAAAGTCTTCGCTCGAAGACATAGGATTTGAATTAGGCATCACTACAGTCATTTTGACTGGTTCTCTTCGACCCCACTTAACAGTACGGTGGTTCCTATGACACAACATGAATGAAATAAAACAACGAAGGATCTAGGTCTTCGAGTTCCAAAAGCTTCATAGGGAGTCTTCTCATGTCATTGTCTTCAATATGAATATCTTCATAAACCACCATTGTCTTCAATGTCTTCGTACATTTTTAGGGGTCATCTCTGGTAGTAAAACCGAATCAATGAGGGACTTCTACCTGTGTTTTCCTGCAATTCTCACAAACACATTAGTCCCTCAGCTAGGTTTGTCGTCAATACTCCGAAACCAACTAGGGGTGGCACTAGATGCACTTACAAGGTCACACAGACCTCGCCCAATCACTCTGGTAAGTCTTCAAGGTAGACTCCCAAACCTTCACAGACTTCGTTCACCGGCAATCCACAATGTCTCTTGGATGCTCAGAACACGACGCCTAACCGGCTGGAGGATGCACAGTCCTCAAGTGTAATAAGTCTTCAGATCACACAAACAAGAAGACTTAAGTGATGCCTAATTCTCTTTGGCTCTGGGTGGTTAGGGCTTTATCCTCGCAAGGAATTCTCTCTCAAAGGCTTCGAGGTGGGTTGCTCTCAAACGACAAAAGCCGTACTCTGAATCTGAGCAGCCCACCGTTTATGGTTGTAGGGGGTGGGCTATTTATAGCCACTAGGCAACCCGACCTGATTTGTCCGAAATGACCCTGGGTCACTAAGGAACTGACATGTGTTCCAAGGGTCAGATTTCAAACTCACACGGCAACTTTACTTGGGCTACAAGCAAAGCTGACTTGTCCGACTCTGGACAAGATTCGCTCTCAAAGTCTTCACTCGAAGACATAGGTTTTGTTTAAGCATCACTTCAGTCATTCTGACTGGTTCTCTTAGACCCCACTTAACAGTACGGTGGTTCGTATGACTCAACACAGAAGAAAAAGAACTACGAAATATCTAAGTCTTCGAGCTCCATAGGCTTCATGCTGTGTCTTCTCTTGTCATAGTCTTCAATGTGAATATCTTCATATACCACCTTTGACTTCAATGTCTTCATACATTTTTAGGGGTCATCTCTGGTAGGAAAACCGAATCAATGAGGGACTTCTACCTGTGTTATCCTGCAATTCTCACAAACACATTAGTCCCTCAACTAGGTTTGTCATCAATACTCCAAAACCAACTAGGGGTGGCACTAGATGCACTTACATCTCCACCGCATGGGCAGCCACTGCCGTGTCTTCCCCGGCTCTATGGCGTTCCCTTCGTAGGCCTCGCCGTCGTCCACCGCCCTGGTGCTCTCAGCGTGGTGTGGTCAACGATGTCCATCAAACGGCCATAGTGCTTCTTCAACCTCTGGTCTTCTTGCCCCAGCCGCCCAAAGCAGCGCCGGTCGTGCCGCATGCTCCTGCCTCCCGTGGCCGGCTGTGCTGCCGCGGAAGCCTCACTGTCCCCATACTACTCCCACCGCTGGCCAGGCCATCCCTCCACTCACCCACTCCCCCTGTTATTCTGCGGCGACGGCAGCCTCACACCGTAGCCGAACCAGTGAACCCTCGTACTCCTCTCCGCGTGGGCATCCACTGCCACCTTTTCCCCGGCTCCGTGTCGTCCCCTTCCTAGGCCTCGCCGTCGTCCACCGCCATGGTGCTCTCGGTGCGGCGTGGTCAATGTGGTCAACGACCGACTTCCATCGAAAGAGTGCTGTACGTGGAGAGGCTGACAGCTGGGTCCACGGCAGCCACAAGGAAGTGCCTCCTTATTACGTGCAAAATAATTATTCCTCCACCTGGCAGCAGGGACCCACCGGACGGGCCACCAGTATTTCGCGTAAAAAATGTTTCCCCCTGACTGTTGGGACCCACCGGACGGGCCACCGTATTTCGCGAAAAAAAGTTTGCCCCTGACTGCTGGGACCCACCAGACGGACCACCATATTTCATGAAAAAAAAGTTCCCCCCCGCTGTCAGCTCGGACCCACCGGAAGTGCCTCCTTATTATGCACAGAAAAATGAATACCCCCCTGCTAGCTGGGACCCAACCTGGTGGGAGGCTGACCTGTGGGCCTACTAAGTTGACGAGGATGGAGGGCTTTGTCAACTTAGTCAATATGAACGATTCTAGCTCCAGTGACCGTACGATGTCCATCCAACGGCTGTAGTGCTTCTTCAACCTCTGGTCTTCTTGCTCCAGCTGCCCAAAGCTGCACCGGTCGTGCCATGTGCTCCTGCCTCTCATGGCCGGCTGTGATGCCGCGGAGGCCTCACCGCCCCCTACTACTCCCACCGCTGGCCCAGGCTATCCCTCTACTCACCCACACCCCCTGTTATTCTGCAGGGACGACAGCCTCACGCCGCAGCCGAACCAGTGAACCCTCGTACTCCTCTCCGCGTGGGCATCCACTGCCACGTCTTCCCCGGCTCCGCGTCGTCCCCTTCCTAGGCCTCGCCGTCGCCCACCGCCTTGGTGCTCTTGGCGCGGCGTGGTGAATGTGGTCAACGACCGACTTCCATCGGAAGAGTACTGTACGTGGAGAGGCTGACAGCTGGGTCCACGGCCACAACCCAGTTTTTTGTGATTTGCCAAGTAAGTCGCTTTATCAGGCCTATTGGGCTGCAAATCTTTCAAGATGAGGAGAGCTTCATTCGGCTGGCCGAGAAAATGGCCCATCAGTAATGAGAAATGGGTTGTACATTTTTAAAATACATCAAACCGGCAATTAGTTTAAAATATCTTTTTTTCATTTCGAGATTTTAAATTACATTAATTTTTGTGCATGAAGAATTTGTGGGATTTTATATTGATATACATTTATTTTTAAAATCAGTTTGAATGTGAGTCGAAATTTCGGGATTAAAAACAGTTCGGACCACACCGAAATATGCAAAATTTCATTAATTTTTTAACCGTGGCCACAATATGGGCTGTAATGCTAACAAAAATAATATGGGCTCCAAAAAAACCTTAAGAATTAGCAAATGCGCTGTAAATTATTAGAACTAATGGCAGATGGGTTGTATGCTGTTTTCCACAGATTTGAGGCTTTCCTAAAAAAAGGTTGACGCATAAGCATTGACTGTTGGATGTCCATCGAACAGCCGTCGTGCTTCTTCAATCTCTGCTCTTCCTGCTCCAGCCGCTCAAACAAGCGCCGGCGGGACTGCCTGCTCCCTCCTCCCCGCGGCCGGCTGTGCTGCCGCGCAGGCCTCACCGCCCCACCGTACTCCCATCGCTGGCCTAGCCATCCCTCTACTCACCCACACCTGCTGTTATTCTCTGGCGACGGCAGATGAACCAGTAAACCCTCGTACAGTCGTACTCCCCTCCGCGTGGGAAACAACTGCCGAGTCTTCCCTGCCTCTGTGTGGTTCCCTTCCTAGGCCTCGCCATCGTCCACCGCCCTGGTGCTCTCGGCGCGGCCTGGTCAACGTGGTCAATGACCGACATGCATCTGAAGTGGAATGTACGTGGAGAGGCCGACAGCTGGGTCCACGGCCGCACGCAAGGAAATGCCTCCTAATTACGCGCAAAAAAATGATTCCTCCACCTGACATCAGGGACCCACCGAAAGGGCTTCTGTATTTCGCGAAAAAATGTTACCGCCGCTGACAGCTCGGACCCACCAGCTATATCTTCGCATGCAAGGAAGTGCCTCCTTATTACGCTCAAAAAATGAATACCCCCTGCTAGCTGGGACCCACCTTGGTGGGAGGCTGACTTGTGGGCCTACTAAGTTGACGATGGCGGAGGGCTTTGTCAACTTAGTCAATATGCACGATTCTAGCTCCAGTGACCGTACGATGTCCATCCAACGGCCGTAGTACTTCTTCAACCTCTGGTCTTCTTGCTCCAGCCGCCCAAACCAGCGCCGGTCGTGCCTCGTGCTCCTGCCTCCTGTGGCCGGTTGCGATGCGACGGAGGCCTCACCGCCCCCTACTAATCCCACCACTTGCCAGGCCATCCGTCTACTCACCCACACCCTTATTCTGCGGCGACGACAGCCTCACATTGCAGCGAACCTGTGAATCCTCGTACTCCTCTACATGTGGGCATCCACTGCCGCATCTTCCCCGGCTCCGCGTTGTCCCCTTCCTAGGCCTCCCCGTCGTCCACCGCCCTGGTGCTCTCGGCGCGGCGTGGTCAGCATGGTCAAGGAACGGCTTCCATCGGACGTGGACTGTACGTGGAGAGGCTGACAGCTGGGTCCATGGCCGCAGCAAGGAAGTGCCTCCTTATTACGTGCAGAAATAATTATTCCTCCACCTGACAGCGGGGACCCACCAGACGGACCACCGTATTTCACCCCCTGACTGCTAGGACCCACCAGCTACATCTTCGCACACAAGGAAGTGCCTGACAGTCGGGACCCACCTAGTCGAAGCATACGTAGCATTGTCATTCTGGTCGTGAACGTGTACGTACATATATACTGGTCAATGTAGAGGCACGCATGTGTCGTAGTAGAGGCACGCACGTAGCATGTACACGTACGTACATCGGCCAGGGTGCAAGAAAGAAAATACGGCCACGTATGTGTACATACGGGCGGGTTCTCGAATGCCTAATCGCGCATACGTACAGCCAGGGCTCGTGTACATGGCTGGGCCGAAACGGAGAAACAGCGTCGTCGTCGTGTTCATGGGGAGGCAACGGAATGCGTCGTGTTCATGGGGAGGCAACAGAATGCGTCGTGTTCATGGGGAGGCAACAGAATGCGTCGTGTTCATTGGGAGGGCTTGGACGGAACAGGCGATGGAAACGAGGCCTGGCGTACCGCAGAACGGAGGAAACGACCTTGTGTTCGACCGGCCACATTCGAAACGGGATCCTGTTCATCGAGAGGGGTTTGACGTACCGCAAAACAGAGGAAACGGACCTCCTACGGTCAAAACGGGGGTCCTGTTGATCGGGAGGGGTGTGGCGTACCGCAAAACGGAGGAAACAGACTTGTGTTGGAGCGCTACGGTCGAAACGGGGGTCCTGTTCATCGGGAGGGGTGTGGCGTACCGCAAAACAGGACTCCACGGGATACTGTTCATCTCCACCGTCGACCTCCTCCAGCCTCCACGGGCTCCTGTTCATCCAGCCTCCACGGGCTCCTGTTCATCCAGCCTCCACCGTGCACTACTCCACCGGCTACTGTTCAACCACCCCTCCACCGTCTACTGTTCATCCAGCCCTCCACACCACAGGATCCTGTTCAACCACCCCTCCATGGGCACCCCTCCACCGTCTACTGTTCATCCGGCCCTCCACACCACGGGGTCCTGTTCAACCACCCCTCCATCGTCTACTGTTCATCCAGCCCTCGACACCATGGGGTCCTGTTCATCCACCCCTCCACGGGCACCCCTCCACCGTCTACTGTTTATCCAACCCTCCACCACACCGCGGGGTCCTGTTTATCCAGAGGCAACGCCACCGCTCACTATTCATCCAACCCCCCCCGCAACGCTCACTATTCATCCCATCGATCGACTTCAGTTAGCAGCAGTAGCGAAGGAATCGCTCGATCAGGTTTAGTTAACTGCCATCGATCGATCACTCGGATTCAGTAACGCGTAGCCTGCAGCGCAATCGCTCGGGTTCAGTTAGATCCCAACGCCTCGCTCGGGTTCAGTTAGAGCCAACGCCTCGCACACACGCGCGTACATGTACGAGAGAAACGCGCATCGCTTGGCCCCCGACCACCCACCGTAACCGGGAACTCCCCGAAATTTTCCTCCCCCTCGCTTCTACCATGGTTTTTTCCATCATGGACGGCCCAAAGAATGTCATGCAACTGCGTCTCCGGCCCGCCCAGGACGAAAAGCCCATTTTTTGTCATGATTTTTTGTCATAGAAGTAGGAGCCCACCACATCTATGATGATACCGGGTTTTGTCACAATTATCGTCATAGAAGTGTCATATGTATGAAAGAAATTTTTTCGTTCGGCCCAAAATGTCACGGATGTGTCTTTTTTTTGTAGTGTAGAAGCCCTCCGTGATCGATGCCCTCTCCGGCGGAGCTCCGGAATAGGCCCCACAATGGGATCTCATGGATACAGAAAGTTACGGCGGTGGAATTAGGGTTTTGGCTCTTGTTCTGATCATTTGGGGGTACGTGGATATATATAGGAGGAAGAAGTACGTCGATGGAGCAACAGGAGGCCCACGAGGGTGGAGGGCGCGCCTGGGGGGGGCAGGCGTGCTCCCCTACCTCGTGGCTTCCTGTTAGTTGGCTTGCCGTATGGTCCAAGTCTCCTGAGTTGTATTCGGTGAGAAAATCACGTTCCTGAAGGTTTCATTCCGTTTGGACTCCGTTTGATATTCCTTTTCTTTGAAACCCTAAAACAGGCAAAAAATAGCAATTCTGGGCTGGGCCTCTCGTTAATAGGTTAGTCCCAAAAATAATATAAAAGTGGATAATAAATTCCAATAATGTCCAAAACAGTAGATAATATAGCATGGAACAATCAAAAATTATAGATACGTTGGAGGCGTATCAAGCATCCCCAAGCTTAATTCCTGCTCGTTCTCGAGTAGGTAAATGATAAAAACAGATTTTTTGATGCGGAGTGCTACTTGGCATAATTTTAATGTCATTCTTCTTAATTGTGGTATGAATATTCAGATCCGAAAGATTCAAGATAAAAGTTTATATTGACATAGAAAATAATAATACTTCAAGCATACTAACAAAGCAATTATGTCTTCTCAAAACAACATGGCTAAAGAAAGTTATCCCTACAAAATCATATAGTCTGGCTATGCTCTATCTTCACCACACAAAATATTTAAATCATGCACAACCCCGATGACAAGCCAAGCAATTGTTTCATACTTTTGACATTCTCAAAACTTTTTCAATTTTCACGCAATACATGAGCGTGAGCCATGGATATAACACTATAGGTGGAATAGAGTGGTGGTTGTGGAGAAGACAAAAAGGAGAAGATAGTCTCACATCAACTAGGCATATGAACGGGCTATGGAGATGGCCATCAATAGATATCAATGTGAGTGAGTAGGGATTGCCATGCAACAGATGCACTAGAGCTATAAGTATATGAAAGTTCAAAAAGAAACTAAGTGGCTGTGCATCCAACTTGCTTGCTCATGAAGACCTAGGGCAATTTTGAGGAAGCCCATCATTGGAATATACAAGCCAAGTTCTATAATGAAAAATTCCCACTAGTATATGAAAGTGATAACATGAGAGACTCTCTACTATGAAGATCATGGTGCTACTTTGAAGCACAAGTGTGTTAAAAGGATAGTAACATTGTCCCTTCTCTCTTTTTCTCTCATTTTTTTTATTTTTGGGCCTTTTCTATTTTTTATGGCCTCTTTTCTTTCTCTCTTTTTTTTCGTCCAGAGTCTCATCCCGACTTGTGGGGGAATCATAGTCTCCATCATCCTTTCCTCACTTGGGACAATGCTCTAATAATGATGATCATCGCACTTTTATTTTTCTTACAACTCAACAATTACAACTCGATACTTAGAACAAAATATGACTCTATGTGAATGCCTCTGGCGGTGTACCAGGATATGCAATGATGCATGAGTGAAAAGTATGAAAGAATTATGAATGGTGGCTTTTCCACAAATACTATGTCAACTACATGATCATGCTAAGCAATATGACAATGATGGATGTGTCATGATGAACGGTATGTTGGAAAGTTGCATGGCAATATATCTCGGAATGGCTATGGAAATGCCATAATAGGTAGGTATGGTGGCTGTTTTGAGGAAGGTATATGGTGGGTGTATGATACCGGCGAAAGGTGTGCGGTATTAGAGAGGCTAGCAAAGGTGGAAGGGTGAGAGTGCGTATAATCCATGGACTCAACATTAGTCATAAAGAACTCATATACTTATTGCAAAAATCTACAAGTTATGAAAGAAAAGTATTACACGCATGCTCCTAGGGGGATAGATTGGTAGGAAAAGACCATCGCTCGTCCCCGGCCGCCAGTCATAAGGAAGACAAACAATAAATAAATCATGCTCCGACTTCATCACATAACGGTTCACCATACGTGCATGCTACGGAATCACAAGCTTCAACACAAGTATTTCTAAAATTAACAACTACTCAACTAGCATGACTTTAATATCACCATCTCCATATCTCAAAACAATTATCAAGTATCAAACTTCTCATAGTATTCAACACACTCATAAGAGAGTTTTATTATTAATCTTGCATACCAAGCATATTAGGATTTTAAGCAAATTACCATGCTATTAAGACTCTCAAAATGATCTAAGTGAAGCATGATAGATCAATAGTTTCTATAAAACAAATCCACCACCGTGCTCTAAAAGATATAAGTGAAGCACTAGAGCAAAATTATATAACTCAAAAGATATAAGCGAAGCACATAGAGTATTCTAACAAATTCCAAATCATGTACGGCTCTCTCAAAAGGTGTGTACAGCAAGGATGATTGTGGTAAACTAATAAGCAAAGACTCAAATCATACAATACGCTCCAAGTAAAACTCATATCATGTGGTAAATAAAAGTATAGCTCCTAGTAAAGTTACCGATAGAAGTAGATGAAAGAGGGGATGCCTTCCGGGGCATCCCCAAGCTTTGGCTTTTAGGTGTCCTTAGATTATCTTGGGGGTGCCATGGGCATCCCCAAGCTTAGGCTCTTGCCACTCCTTCTTCCGTATTCCATCAAATCTTTACCCAAAACTTGAAAACTTCACAACACAAAACTTAAAGTAGAAAATCTTGTGAGCTCCGTTAGCGAAAGAAAAGAAAAAGATCACTTCAAGGTACTGTAATGAACTCATTATTTATTTATATGGGTGTTATAACTACTTTATTCCAACTTCTCTATGGTTTATAAACTAATTTACTAGCCATAGATTCATCAAAATAAGCAAACAACACACGCAAAACAGAATCTGTCAAAAACAGAACAGTCTGTAGTAATCTGTAGCTAGCGCAAGATCTGGAACCCCAAAAATTCTA